>NW_020884923.1:5458039-5590432 GCF_003945725.1 Corapipo altera
AGAAAGGAGAGAGAAAGGAGAGAGAAAGGAGAGAGAAAGGAGAGAGAGAAGAGGAGAACTGGCCATTTTTTGTTGCATTAGCAAGTCCAGTTTGACTAAATGAGTTTAGTGAGTTCCTTGAGCTGCTACTGTGGGTGAAGAAAGAACCATACATCCAATCATAGGACCATCTGCCCTTTTCAGCAGCAGAAGTCAACTTTCAGGACTTCTCAGCTCTCATCTAACTTCTCCCTGAGGCTGGCTATCCTACTGCCCTAACAGAAGGAAGCTGCGGCAGAGAAAAAAAGCTAATCTTAACTGAACAAGCAGACCATACGTGTTAAATATTGACAAGAAGAGTGACACATACAGTTTGCACTTCATTAAAAGGAACTGCTAAAGATATAAAGACAAATTTTAAAAGAACCATTTAAGTAAGATAAATTCCTCTCTAAAGCATTTATTGTAAGTAGGAATAATTTCCACAACCAAGAAAAAACATCTTTATTGGTATTACCCTGCTGCCAAATTACTAAAATATTCTGGACTACTATGTCACTCTTGCAATAACTGAGTGTAAAGTTATTCCAATTTCCAAGCTGTATTCCTCCTTGTTTCTCAACTACTCATTGTAAAATTCTCTATATCTTGGTAAAGCATGGCATTTAGCCTGCAGTCTCCAGACTTCTCTCAATATCTTCCCTTCTAGTTGCTCACAAAAAAAGCTGAGTTGATGTTACTCTGTGCTCCCACCCTATTTAGCATTAGCTAGCACAAGAACTTGAATGTAAGTAAGCTTGTAAATGTAAGTCTGTAATAAACACTCCTGTCTGCAAAGATTAATCACAAGGAAGCATCTTTTCAATTCTAAAAGCTAATATATTTGATGGGTCAGATTGTTTGGAGTTAAAATGCATTAGGAGTTGCTACAGAAACACAGTTTTACTCTACTCTCCATGTATTTGGCTGGTTGGTCACAGTTTGTTTGTGCTGCATACAGCAAATTCAGTTAGAGCAGGCAGGCTGACCACTTGTGCTGTCCTGGCTGTAGCACTTGGCAGCACCCAGACAAATCCCTTGAAAAGACATGACAACCAGTCCTGCCTGGAGCACCTGCAGGCAATGCTCACTACTGCAGACTTCTTGAGAAGAACCAGAGGATGAAGGAGGACTAGAGAAGAGAGACAGACAATAGAGAAGAGAGACAGACAATGTCTGCAGCCCAAAAACATGCCAAGAGACTCACAAGAATGACAGATATTGGGGGAAAAAAGGTACCTACAAACAAATCCCACTGATTACCAAGGCAGAGATTTGTTATAGAACCACAGAGGACTGGACACTGCTGGTCCAGTGCTGGAGCCACTGGAAAATGTCTCTCCTAGGCAACAATCCCAGAGGGAAAAGTCCATCACAAAAGGGCACAGACAGCAGCTGGGTGATACTTGCTTTCAAACCACTCTATTTAAATTTCACTCAGAATTGCATTCTTTAAAGAGTTACAAGTTTACATGATCTAACACGTAATTTATTTATGTGCCCTAATATAGCTATGGCTGTCTATCCATGTCTCCTGCCATGATCGGGAAGAACAAGTGCTGTAATCCCCATGAGACACCACAGTCAACTTAGGGTTAAGTCCTACTGGGAAAAACAAGTGAGAGCTTTCACTTTGTTCTGGTACACATTCTAAATTTAAAAAGACCCCTGTATTTGCTGTGAATGACTAAAAAAGTTTCTCCTGCATTTCGTAAATTATTGCTGCATTGAAAAAGTGGAAATCTGAGACTGTATGGCTGCATGTGGCCCTCTCTTGTGATTGACAGATCCTTCAGTCACAAAGACCAGGCACCACTGGCCTATTTTTACATTACCCAGTACAATTTGAGTATTTATTATGCCTGTATACCCAATTAATTTCACTTACCGCTTATTTGGATCCTTTATCAGTAGGCCTGATAATAATGATTTTGCATCTGCAGACAGGGTTCGAGGAAATTTTATGTCCTCCATTAGTATCAGTTCAAATAGTTTCTCGTGATCTTGGTTGTAGAACGGTAATCTTCCACACATCATTTCATACATGACAACCCCTAATCCCCACCAGTCCACTGCACGACCATAGTCATTATCTTCTAATACCTGAGGTAGAAACCAAAAGCATCTGTAAGACATACACTATTTCATACACAATCATTTCAGTCTGTTTGATGCAACTCTAAACGAATAGGTTTCTGAGACTTTATTTTCACAGTGTGCTACAAGGACTCCCAGAACCTAACTCAGTACTTGCAACTGCAGCACTGACTCACACACCTGAGCTCACTGAAATTCCAGGCATACCACAGACTGCACTGCTAAATGCAAACCAAAAAATTGAGAATGACTTGCTCAAAATGGTCTTGACTGCATTTTCCCCTTTCCTGTGTCATCTACCATCCCATTTACATCATACACAGCTTTAGAAAGAGACACTATCTACAGGTACTAATGCCTCAGTCAGATGCGGTGAAGCACCTCTTTGCTCGGTCACTTGCTCTTTCTTACCCCACCTGTCCAAAGTCTTCAATTTAGTACCATTTTGATCTTACTGAGACAAGTTTAGTTTCTTTATGATCTTCGTTCATATTAAAAGTCCTCAATGTTTTTCTCCTGACAGCTCCCTTGTATTCCATTAAATAGCCCTAACAGCTGAACTGCGCCAGTGCAAAAAAATACGACAATGTTTATACGATACCATGTTTACTATGATACTATGCTTATAAGACATAAGCATGGAAATGTGATAAAGTTGATATCATTTGTTAACATAATGCCTCCAATGTCATGCACCTAAAAACAACCCTTCTGCCAGCAGCCCCAGAGAACCGGAGCAAGGAATCTAAGCAGTGTGTCTTAACCTTAATACACCTTCATATTAAACTGCAGAAATGGAGACAACTAAAAGCAGCACAAACACATAACAAAACCATAAGCAATAAGGAAAATGAAGGTTACTGAATATATAATTCCAATTTCTGTGCATTTCTAGTAGATCACGCCTGTTCATTCAAAAAAGATGAAACTGTTAGAAGTTAATAAACATTAAAACAGAAGGCACTATGACTGTATGTGTCAAGTTGTCAATATTTCCTACAGAAAGATCTATTAAAAAACCTTAAAACAAGAAATTAGACTTAAATAATAAACAGGTAGAAAGCTCAAAGAAATGCAATGAATACAGTAGAACTATATTTATAAAGAAATAATTATTTATACAGAATTGTTACTGTATCACTGGAAGGCAGACTCTGAAAGGCAGCACCCCAACCAACAACAAACTAATTCACAGAAAATGAAATACTTTTTACAACACACAGACACATGCAATCACCATCACAAAGAGCTCATCCAGATTCAAACTGTAAGTATACAGGAACAGCACTTTAGATACAAGGTAGCGAAAATCTGGTGATATGTAAAGCCTTCAGTTTTGGGGTAAGAACTGAATCAAGTCCCCCAAAACCCCTTTGAGACCCCTCCTAAGAGGAGGGGGTGGACTACTGGATGGAAGTCCTAAAATGCAACATGCAGCAGAGAGAGAGGAGCTGAAAACCTCAAGATGTCCTTGAAGCTGGACCGGGATGGCCAGATAGAATGAGGGGGAAGTGGCCTTGTTCCTCCCCCCTCCCTGCTGCCACGCTGGCAGTTTTGAGACAGAGCAAAGGAGCTCTGATAGAACACTCAGGGCAAGGACTGAACTTAAAGCTGCCCTAAATGTTCTGACTTGAGGGAACTCAACCCCTGGAGGAAGGGACCTTCATGGGGGTCTTACACCCCATGATATGACGTGGTGAGGCGAGCTTTTATCCTGGCTATCGTAGCTCACGGGAGAGAGACCTTTGCTTGGAGACGAAGGGCTGAGAGGGGTGAGAGAAGACCCCCTTGTGTGTAATGGGAAGAGATCCAGCTACAACTTCAGCTACGACTGCTGCATGGAAGAAGGGAGACACTGCTGCCCTGAACGTGGAAAAGATCTTTCCTACTTCCCTTCTGGACTTTTATGGGAGGGAGAAGAGATTTGATCCAATGTAAATACTGCTTTATCATAGGAGAGATAGTTAAGATTGTGTATATAATGTATTATAATATTTATTTGTGTAGTGATTGTAATATAATTCCCTTTCCCCCATATTGAGTCTTGTGTTGTGACTGGAAAACCCATCTCACACTGGGGTGAGATGTGGGGAGGGGCTTGGACTCGGAAATTGGATTATGGTGGTTTCAAACCACAACAAACGAATACAGTAACATCTAAAAGATCAGAAATAACTTTTATCCATGAGTACATTATCTTGTGATTGCCTAAAATGTGTAATAATTTCCTCTGAAGCAAGGGCAGACACAGTCCTCACCTACCTGGGGACACTAAGTGGCCATGGCCACACACAGGACACACACAGGACATGGCCACACACAGGACACACGCACTACCCCAGCCAGCCTGCTCTGAAGTATCTGGTGTATGCTATTAGCAGAAACAACATGCAGTCTGATCCAGTATGGCAATTTTGGAAATCCCACAGTAATTAATGCATTCATGCTCCTAGTTTTCACTGTCCTTAAGGATTAGTAGCAGAAACACAATGAAAAGAAGTATATTGAAAATCTCTCTTGTGTATATAAGATTAAAAAAATCATAAATATTAACACATTAACACATACTATTTACAACTGTGCCAAAACAAACAGACTCGTTACATCATTGATATTTCCAAATAGAGGGTGAAATTTTGGAAAGTGTAAAATTCAACAAATTATCTGAATAAGTACATATGACAAAACTAACTAAAATAACTCCCACATTTTAAAATTAATTAAATGTTTTATGAGTTTGAGCATATTGTAAGCTATTTGCTGAAAAACTGTATATAAAATCTGTGACGCTTGTCTTTAAATCACTGGTTTTTCTACCACAGAATAAAAGCATTATGTATTTTTCTACTATATCTATTAGCACTGTTACTATTTCTCTTATCTGTAAAGTTAGCTACTCTTTTCTTTTGAAGCTAGCAAAATATATAAAATTATGAGATAGTGGTAGATTCTTTTTACAAGTAAGTTGAGGTGTGGTTTGCATTTGTGATTTATAAAAGAAGGCAACGGGAAAATAAAACATATTCTCTGAACAAGGCAAGTCACATGGACAATAGCTAAAGAAAACTGTATTTGTGCCTTTACGTAATTTATGCAGGACTTTACCTAATAATAATAAAAAGTATGAACAACCTTTTGCTGCATTCCCACAACAGCAACAAAACAGTGGTACAAAGAAAGTGCCAAATGTGATTTTTAACCTCTTTTTACATAAAATCATAAAAAAGCATAAAAGCTGGATTAACTGCCTCCCAAACCCGCATATCACCAGCCGGGTTCTCATCCCCAGCTGGCAAAACTGGCAACTCTTTATTTTTGTTTAAATACCTGGTTTACAGCCAGCCAGACAAGCAAGAGCATCAAAAGGGTTTTATTTAGGCAAAAGGAAAACAGCCTGAAAACAGTGTAAATAAAGCAAAATGCATCTCAAGTTATTTTAATATAACTGTAATAAAATTGTGCATAATGCATTCACAGTGAAGATGCACTATTATTTCCTTTAAGTCATTTCTAGTCCTCATGGTGTCAAGAAACTCCAGGATTTGTAGGCTGTGACCAGTCAATGGAAGTGAAGTGCTGGAGTCCAGCAGCTCCTACAACCAAATCTACGCAATTAGGGCAGGCATGAGACCATGTCTATACACACTGCCCTAGCATTACAGAATCCTTTCCAAACAGTTCTTGGATTTGAGGAATTTGTTTTTAATTACACTGAACATAGGTCAAGAAAGCCTCAATTCGGCACTAAAATGAACATAACACACAGTTGCAAGATTTGTACCTAGGAAGAGTTCAATCTTTTGCCTACTGTGAATTGAGTATCTACTTTTAGAAACACCTCCTTTGGTTGTGAGGACTAACATTGCTGTCCTCTCCAGTATTTGTGGGATATTCTTGTATATGTGGGGCACTAGCCTAAGCACTCACCCAGACATAGACACTGCGGAAAGTTTGATCTCTTGGACTTTGTACGCTGCCCTTAAAAGCTGCCTCCATCAGCCAATTCTTGTTCTTTGCCATTAAGGACCCCCAAGTCTATCTTTAAGCAAATGCACAGTCCTAACAGCTCAGTCTCGTCAAGGTCACAGCAGGAAAGGCAGCAGGCCCACCAAAACCATCATAGAAGGCACAAGCTCAACCACTCTGGTATCTGTTGTAAAGTAATGTACTAATATTTGCTAGGAGTAGAACACAGAAGGATCACACAGAACTCATGAGCTCAGAAAGAGCACCTTACACTGAGCACATACTCAAGTCAGGTTCATTTTCATAAGGTAAAGATGAAGTTACATGCTTGCTTTCACAAAATTTGTTTAAATAGTGAGATCATTCGGATATATGACTTCCCTTCCTTCATCTGCTTCACATACGTTGGGTGCCGGAATCCCAAGCCACCTGTCAAGATCTAGGTGAGGTTTTAGGAGATAAGAGCTCCAGCATGATGTGGATAGCACTGATAGTCACTCATCCCTCACATCATCACAGTATCCAAGTGACTTCCCAGCACTGAATAAGTTAGAAGGTAGACTGACTGCAGTTCTGGATGATACCACAGATCATGGGAAATAAAACTCAAAAAATTACCATCACTTTTATAACTTAGGGGAATCTTACTCAATTTGTTTTCAGGGCTCTATTTCCACAACTGGTTCTTTCAGAGGCAGTGCCAGCCTAACTCAGGGTCTTGTTTCTGTTCTCTCACGAGTTTCCCTTACCTTGCCAAAATTAGGCAACACACTACATAAGAGAGTAGAAAAAATGGAGGAAAAAAACTTCACATTGGACTATTTTTCACCTGAATCAAGTTCTCTGATCTAAGCCACCCAACTGCCATGTGAACAGTTCCAGCAGCACAAGTGAGAACACCAGGACAGGCAGCATCAGATATGGCATTGCTGCAGAAAGAAATGCTTGTCAAACTCTGCCCCAAAATTACACCACAGAAATTACACTGACTCTGACAGGTATTCCTGCATGCACAGACAGCTGTAACAGCTGTGCTCACTTAATGGGAAGATTAAGGCCCTGCTTCCCTTCCCAACCAGCATTTCTCTAAAGCACACCAGCAGTATAACAGAGTTTCAAAGTGGGCATACACTCATAGCTGCACTGAAACCACCACAGTTTTTACAGGCATTGTTGCTCCTCTAAAACTTAACACTTACACCTGCAGTACAAGGACACAGCCTGGGTTTATACGGATGCTTTAAAAAACAGCTGCACAGGTGCCACTGAAGTTTGTATTTTCCAGTCTTATATAAATACGCAAAATATTAAGTAACATACACACTTTCTAACAACCAAGAAACATCAGGCATCTGCGAGTACTTTAGTGATTTTATGGATGTTTTAGCAGCACTGGACAACATTATAGTTTCAGCTAAGGGAGAGATATTTATTTACCTTAAAATTGTTCTTCGTATTGTAGTTAAACTGTTCCTTAAATTTACTGAGATAGCAGGAATAGCCAAATGTAATAAGGGAAAACAAACTATTTTCTAGTGACTCCACTACCTCTGCACACCTTGGGGTTTCTGGAGAGTATTGCTGGCAATGACCAATATACACACAATGGGACAGTGCTTTGTACATAGAGCAAAGACTGTAAAGCCCTACATACAAAATAAAAAAATTCAGTTCACAGACCTAAGTCTTCCTTCATGGTGACTAGGACAACACAAACACACTGCAGGGCTGCTAAGATCATGGTAATTCAATTGTGGTTTTCCCTCACACAGGATAATTCATTCTGCTGGCAAGTAATTACAGATCAGTAAAGAAAAATACTCTTTACTTACATTTATTGACCAAAAAAAAAAAAGGCAATCTTCTAATATTATAATACCCACTGCTGAAAAGTCCACTGTCTCAGACTTGAATAAAAAGTTGTTAGTACCACTGGAAGTTTTCTCTTTCCCAGAAAATAAAATCCACTGAAAAGACTTCCTCCTCTACTTCAACAGTTGTTATAGATTTTAATCTTTAGGTTTATTAGTTAATACATCTCCAGGTATCCTTTGCTTTACACATGTCACTCCTTTAAAAGCCTAACGTACAGTCCACAGAATTTGGTGTCCATTTAATTTTATGGTGAAAACCAGTGAAAAGATATGTTTTATTCTCTTTATTACTTCAGTAGCTAGAGCTGGAGGCAACAGCTTGAGATACATCTGCAAACTCCTGTTTACAAGGGCTTGGGGCAGAGACTTAGGAAGCAGACAACTCAGTGTCAGAGGGAAGGTGATACAGGCACAGGCAATGCTTTTACAAATGTCTGTGAAAAGAAATTTTTTAAGGAGGCCAGCCAGCAGTATAACAGGTGAAGTCTGTGAGCATCTTAAGTCAATCACATACTTCCCCTCACCTTCAGTGGAACTAGGATTCTCCAATACTTCACTACTCACAGAACACTGAATATAAGGTGTGACTACCTCAGACACAAACTGAGCTGAATCCAGAAAGTCCCTTAATCCTGTCTTTACTGCATTTTCTTGAAACACATCCCTGATGAGCATCCTCTGGAAGACTTTTGGTTGCACAGCAGAAATTCACACAATCAAGACCTGTATTTCCCACAGACCTTTAAATGGTAGGTAGCTGCTGTAACTTTTGGACTCTGCAAACACAGACAGATTTAGCAGTAACCTTGAGCATGAAAGGCTCAGTGTAAAATTCATTGTCCTCTACGAAGGGTTTTACCTTTAAGAGAACAATATCGAAATATTGGACTCATACTTTGTGCTGGATAACCAAGGCAACTTAATGGAAAAGCAATTACATTTTTGACATAGTTATGGTTTCCCTTAATCCATTAGATACAGACCTTCAGATAGGACATTACAAGTAGCTTGTTGCTCAATCAATAATTTTGACAGAACAGATGGGAAAATATTTAAACATCTAAACAAACTGTCTGCACACCTATGTTGTGAAAGAAAACTGAGAACTTGGATACACCAATGTACTGTTAATTTAAGGGGAAAAAAACCCTGTTTTCAATTAACCTTACAGTTCAGGTGTAGTGTATGTTCCTTAAGCATTCCTGGTAACCTTTCACACATTTTTATTGCTACAGTTGCTGGTCTGTTAACAAATATTCACCCACGTATTATTCAACAAAAGTTAAAAAGTGTGTTTCCTAGAACTTTCTATCAATTGTGGTAACAACTACAACAATGAGAAAGTTTATTATCTAACACTAGTGAATAAATAGATACAGAATTTAACCCAGATGTATGAAAATCCGTCCTACAGAAGGGTATGTTTGTCAAGTATTATACAATTTAATTACTATAACCGTATCTTGGTATGAAGAGTGGAAGCGTTGCTGTGTCAATAGTAAAAAAACCCACTTGAATGAATACTCATTGGTTTTATTACACATAGTTGAAAAGACAAAATACCAAGGTTACAGATACCCCAGGAAATGGGCACCTGAGATTTTCTACTGCTCTAATTTTTGCAGATGGTTTTGCTCCATTTTCTATATAGTTTGCAATACTGTTTTACTTCTGGTCCTAATGTAAACTATCTTCCCAATGCATTTTTGTACTTGAATTTTGCCCATCCTACCTAGTTTTTTGTTATGTAACCTTAACAAAATAAATAGCCAACTAATTTTTTTTTTAATCTGTTGGAACACGTGCTGCATTAGAAATAGTATATTCTGATATAAATCTGAATTAAACAAAACCTCCTAGGGTAAAGAGTGTGCAATACTAATTAATGCATTTAACCTCCTATAAGAGACAGACTTCAGTAGTATTCAAAATCTAGGAAAAAAAAAGGTAGTTAAACTGTTGCACATGAAAAAAGGTATTCTATCAAAGAGCTGGCCCTGGTGAAAAATAAATTATAAAAAAAGCCAAGAAAACAATCACATCATGTAAAAAGACCCTTGAAAAGACACCTTTCATAGAAGGCAGCAAATAAAAGCAAAATATTATTTCAGTCTACAGAAACATAGTACGTGTCTCTCATAATCCTCAACCCACTCTACCACTAGAAGAAAAACTGCAGACTTGTTCCTGTCTTTATTAATTATCACTGCACTAGCAGTAGTCTCTAAAACATACACTGTCATAAGATGCAAGATGTGTAAGAAGTAATAAATAATGATAATACTGTGATATTTTTTTCTGGTTGCTCATTCTTCCTGAAATTATTTTGAATATTTACTGATGTTAAACAGCATTTGTTCAGCTTTTGTTTATGCTTCATTACTCTCAGAAAAACTAAAAGCTTTTGCTGAAATGGAAATAATGTTTGTATTGATTAAATGAAAATTATTGAAAAAGGCTTCAAGCATGTCATTGAGACAGTCTTTCTAAGAATTGTCACACTTATCTGTTTTACAAAAAATGTGCATTTTATCAGAAAATAGCTCCATGCTTTAAAGTTCTGGTTTGAGTACAAAAGTTTATTTATGGGCATTGTCAAGCTAATCTCTTTTCTAGTCTTTTGTTTATTATTTTTGCATATTTGTTACATCTTTCCCCTTGAGAAGTCTGATACTGCATGTAGACAATTGGTTTTTGTGTCTGGTGAGATTAACCAGATAGCATGAAAATTCAAATTCTTTTTACATTATTGGTTATCTGGCTTCAGGAGGAAGTTTAACTCTTCTGCTAATCTATCTGTTGTTGCAGCAACTCTGCTGTATGTGTAACTGAGCAATGCTTTCCTACTCTTATCTAAATGCTCCCCATCTTTTGACCTTGATACTGGTTATTGCCAATAAATGATGTTCTGCTCTGGATACCCTGCCTTGTCCACATTTCATCATGTTCATCTCAGGGGCCCACTGACAATACCAAGCTAACAAAAATGTGCACATTCAAATCACTAGTAAAAAAATAATTTTTAACTTGTAATTCTAGTGTAAAGAGAAAATTCCATATTGTGAATCTCCCATAAATCAAAAGGGAAAATATTTTCAGGCATAGATGCTGTTCTTCCTCACCCCCCTCCACTGGTCCTCACCCAGAAATAAAATGTAGCCAAATATACAGCAGACAGCTGTTCAAGAGCACATGCCAGCACTAAACCACATTTCCACAGGTAAAATAAATTCTATTGTACCTCTGCTAAGAATCAGATTATGCATGAAGCATCTAGGTAAACACAAAGTAAACTTCAACCATCCTTTTGAAGCCAAAAGAAAATCAGTTAAGTAAAATACAACAGTATAACTACACTGTTTGGGTACTGAGCAACTACTAACTATACTTCCAGGAAAATGAGTCCAGGTTATAAGAACTTTTGGCTTTTTGGCTTTAAGCAAAAGTCAACAACCAAAAACAAAGCATTCTGCCTCACCAGGAAACATACTATAGCTTAAGACAAACACTACTCAAATACAAAACAAAAAAATAATTATGGTATCAGCGTTGGTAGAAGACTTGGCAATTAATATTTATCGGAATAGATACTTTTTATTTTATGGAGAAAAATACATTTCATCATTGAAATTTTTTTTAAAGAATTTTTAATTTTTTTATATAACTCGATAGATACGAATGTTAAGACTTCATTATACTAAGGAAAATGAATAAGCAAATGTCCAACTCTCATAGTAGCGTAGGTACTTGGATGTGATGGTTCACACAAAAGACATTTTCTTTTGGTGATTATACCTTCTCTACTTGCTTAGCTTCACATTTGCGTATACGACTAAGAGGTAATGCTGCCTGTTAGAGATTAGCTCTAGTCATACAGATATCCTCATTACACACATAATTTATGCACCACTACAATAAGAGGGTTAAAATCTTTTTGTGACATCAGAAGAAAAATATTATCACAACTGCAACACTACCAATGTATTACTATAAAGAATGACCCTTTTGACACCATTCTTTGAGTATGGAACACAACTGAGCTGAATGCATCATTTTAAAAGAAAGAAAAAAGAGTCTAACTACCACCTTTCCAGCTCTCTGGCTGATAAAAACTACCCTTGGACAAAACAACACAGTATAACATACTTTCCTAAATATATATTGAACACTCATAGGTCCCATTTCTTTTAAAGATTTTGTGGGTTTGTTTGGTTTTGGGGGCTTTTTTGGAGGGCTGGGGGGTGCACTTCATTTTGTTCATTCTAACTTGGCGATCAAAGAATTTTTATTTTTACACTATTACAGAAGTGCATTTTTCTAGGTTTCCAAAACCACCTTATTCAACCTTCCCCATCTGTCACCATCTGCTTCTTTTTAGCATGTACTTTTTGTGTGATCACATAAGCATGTGAAAAATAACTAACATTGAGATGATTGTCTGCTGGTACATTTGAGGACTGGGCATAATAAAAGTGAACTGCCAAAACGTACTTAACACTTCTAATTTTGTTGGGTCTTGCATGTAAGCTACATTTGATTTTCAAACTGTTTTACAGTTGGAAAGTTGATCAGGTACTCTAACTCAACAGTAAAACTGAGACTACATAATTAGCTCAGCACTAAAAAGATTATATTCAAAGGGAGGAACAAAACCCAGAAATATATCCACACGAGTTCACACATCCATCTTGACTGAGTCTGTCTGCACTATATTGCCTGAGGCACAGGATAAGATGCTACAAGAAGCCTACTTCTGGACAGTCACTGCCTGTGTCTTCTTTCCAAGTTACCACAGGGCAAGGAATAAAGGACTCTCATATTTACAAGCATGTAAGAAATCTCACAGAAATCCTTGGAGAAGCAAAGACACTAAGTCGACGGTAGAAATAGAATGGAAAGACAATGCAATTCCTTAACAATGCAGCAGATATTGCTTCTAGTTCTAGCTGAAAAATAATTGGAAAATACCATCAAGGCACAAAACCTGAATGATGGAGGTATCTGTTTTCAGGACTCTATCATGCACAACATAGCATAAATGCACTTAGTGTAAATGCACTTAGTACAGTTTTAACATGAAAAGAACAAACAAGAGTAAAGCTATAGAACCAAACTTATCTCCAACCCTTCAAAAATACATTAGCCTCACTTTAAGAGAATTTCATACACAAAATTCTTCTTATCTTTTTGGAGCACCGCAACTACAGGCCTCTCAGGTCTTTAGCAAAACTGCTATGAACCAGAATACCAGTATGATTTTATCAGTGTAGACAATTTGTTGGAGTGTCTCCTTATCCTTTTTCTAAAAAGAGAATTAACAGAAGTGCAAAAATAAAAAGAACCACAATTACAACAGGAACTATCCCCTCCCCTAAATAAACCCTAACAATCAATATTCCTTAGTGCTCACCAGAGGTAATGAAACATGAGTGAGAACTTGCCCTCTAGAGCATGATGGAAGAATGAGACTAACATGAAGTTTCTTCTCCACTGTCTTTTTTATAGCAATTTCCCAACTCTTAGAAGTTCACACTGGTCTTAAAACCTTGTGAATGCATATGCCATGTAGCAGCATCTTAACAGCAGCTTTCCCTTAATTTGTGCCATTTCGCACAATTTTTTTTTTCATCCAGTAGTTCTGAAGGTGGAAAACAATGCCTATTATTTATACAAAAGTTGCATAGAATTTTAAAAAGTACATTACTTTGATGTCTCAAGTAAATTTGAAGAGAAAGGAGATTAAAAGGAAACTGCACAAGCCACGACAAAAATTATTCTGTCCTTCAGTTCCTCTATATTCCCACACAAACAAGTCTTCAGCAAGCTTCTCTTCAAGTTGCTCATCAATTTCTCCTGCCGTTTGTGTCTCTTTGCAACACATTCCATTAGTTTTTCATAATAGAAAATTAACAAAATAATATAGTTGTCTTTAGTCCAAACTCTCTTTCCTGTCCAAAATCACATTTTTCCCCGTAAGAAAAACTTTGTTTCAGTTCATATCAGATGAGATCATTATATTCTCAGTCCAAAAAATTACCACACTGGCAAATATCCTGATCCAATCCAAGCAAGCATTAAAAGAATTAAATAAATGTACAGTTGCAACAGTGACAAAATGGTTTTTCTGAGTTTATCTCAACTTTTTATGATCTGTATATACCACTACATTCTTAGAAAATTCAACTTCAATTCCTGTAAACACAGGAAAAGTGTGCTTTTTTCTTGCTATAATCATGCCTGCAGTACAGGGTAGCATGCTTCCCCTTGCTGAAACTCACTGAACTTTGATGACCAGGTTCCAGATTATGTCAAAGCCATATCCTTCCCAAAAAGAAAAGCTGTAAGTAAGAAATTACATGAAATGTGAGGAGAGACAGCAGTTCCTTCTTGATAAAAGAGTTCTATCTTTCACTTCTCTGAGACAAAAGTCAGGGCAATAACTGATTACACATGATCTCTCTCAGGCCCATTTTTAAAAGAAAGATTGCCAAAAAATTACCGGCCAAACAAGCGTTGTGGAATTGATTGTTCTATTTCATTCATCTTCACTGGTCCTAGTTTAAAATACGTTATGACATACACATCTTCTATGCCTATGGATAAAGGCTATGAATCTTATCTATCACATACCTTTATCACCTTTAAGTGATAGTAACTGCATAAGCTATATTGAAATGTTTGCCTTTTTTTTAATAAGAGGCAACTGTTCTTATAGGAATATATCCATCTAATCTGTACATACGTACAATCTTGTACATATTCATCTACGAAATCTGTACTTTTTATGCTAATAAAACATAACTATGTCCTACCCTTTTCCCTTTATTAGAACACACCTACATATCACTGATCATCTACATCTTTGAAGAGTTATTTGAATGACATCCATGAAGTCCCTTACAGACTTGTTCATCATCAAAATGATTTCTCTCCTGTTACTAAAAAGATTAAAAGCTTCAAAAGTAATTTCTGGTATTTAAAACTTGTCTCTCCTGTGACATCAGAATTTAGTACCACATTGACTGCTCTCCTGTAACGATGACTGTGTACCTAAGAAATTGAACTTAAATGCACAGATCCAGAAACTATAATCTAATCTAAGAAAACACCCTTTCCTGAATGTTCTATTAAAGAAAATCTGTATCTTTATTAGCAGATCTTTGATCTTCGATGGTGTCATGGGTTTACTAGTTCCCCCCCCACCCAGAGCTGAAGCTGGTTAGTTCCAACTTCCTGATGCAGACCAAGGAGGAGAACCAATGGAAAGTTTTAGTAACGCCTCTGTGAATGACATATTTAAGAAAGGCGGAAGAGAAGGTTGTTGCACAGAAGAAATTCCAGCCAGAAAAGAGCTGCCTGGGGCTCTTCAGGCGGCCTCGCCGCCTCCCCCCACCATGGCAGGGGAGGGGCGGTGGCAGGCTGGATGGGCCTTCAACTGAATTGGGATGGGCCAAAGGGCCCTGCTGCGGTGCAGCTGCACCCAGGATGGAACAAGTGGATGCATGAAATGAAGGAGGATAACTATCCTGCCGTGGGAGGCCTAAGAGGGAGTGAAGTCTTTCGGAAAATTTCTAACTCGGAGAGAGAGAGAGAGAGAGAGAGAGAGAGAGAGAAGCCACGCTGGAGCAGTTTATTCTGGGTAGGACTATGTAGCCCTGTGGGGAATCCACGATGGTATAATACCCTCTGTCAGAGACTATATTCCATCAAAAACCATCAAGGTATAGAGACTGAGCTGCACCCCAGAACCTGTGGTCTGGGGGAGGGGTGGACCCAACCTGGAGGGATCCCCCAAGAACTTATTCCCGTGGGAGGGACCCCACAGAGCAGGGGAAGGACTCAGAGCTTTGGCTCCCCTGTAATCTGTGGTGAAGATCATGGTGAGACAGGTTGTCCCTCTGCAGCCCATGAAGGACCATCAGGGTGCAGAGACCCCCCTGCACCCCACAGAAGAGAGACCTTCAAGTGCGACAGATTTGGAAGAGCTGTCGCCCTGGAGATAATGGAAGAGGGACTCTCAAGTGCGGTACATTTGGAAGAGCTATTGCCCTGAGAGTAAAGAAGGGACCTCTCCTCCTGCACTGATGCAGGGGACCGAGAGGTGGTTAGAAAGTGTGTTTAACACTGTTTATTTTATTACTTTTTTGGTTTTATCCTGTTAGCAATAAATTTAATATTATCCTCATATCAAGTCTGTCTTGCCTGTGTGACCCCTCCCAACTTTTAGCAATTTTGTAGGGGTTTGAAATCTGGCCAGAGTAAATCCATGACAAATGGTCAACTGAGAACTATCAAAATTCAAACTGCTTTTAAATGTCTCACAGGTATATTACAAGGTATATTTCAAGTACTTTCTCAGGTTTTTCCTTTCTTTATTGAGCAAGTGATACCGTCCTGTCTTTGTCACTGCAAAACTGCAAAAGAAACGTGTTTTCTGAAAAAAAGTCAGTACATCTCTGTTTCCTAAATGGGATCACAATTCACCTTTTTCTCATTGGATCTATCAGTATTTTGTGACACCACAGTGATCTTTAATTTTGACAGCTTACTTTAAAGAGTAACAACAGAAAGAGACTTCTAAGAAATAGTCTCTTCTTCCCGAAAAACTACTAAGAAGTGAGAAATTATAACATATTTTATACCTTTCAAACAGGGAATATCACAGATTCTTACAGCAGAGGGAAGTAATATGTATTACCATTACACTTACACACATACACAAAAATGAGGTTTGCATTAGTTCTACTGCAGATGAAAGAGGAATTTCACTATTTATCAGACAACCAAATTATTCTCAAAAGACTATATGATTTCACAAATAAAAAGTTACTTGCTTATTCTTCAATAAGTGTGATAAAAGGTAGATCTGTATGGCAATAAATGTAAGCCCTGCTATTTGACAGTAGCAACTATTTCCTTCTTAGAGTATGTGTTCATACCCTACCATCTTTTATGCTTGACACATAACAATGTAAGACAAACACAGACAATGTTATTTTAGTTTTCTTTAAACTGTAGAACACTAGCATTGGATAACAGGGAAGGACTAGAAGAGAAGAATAGGAAAGGAATGTACCTATGGACCACATAGCCAGAAGCCCTGCACACCCCGAACACCACAGTGCATGCTGAAGGTATACATAAACTTCCACATGAGTTCCACAAATGATAAATCAGTGACAGTCTAGAAAATAATTCTATCACCATAGACAAAAACTGACTCTAACCTGGCAAGTTCATTACAGCTTTTTTCTATGACCTACCATCCATTTGGTCTGTGCACGGACAGGGGCATTTTTCTGGATCTGCCAATTATCTACACAGTCAGTGTCGGGTCCTATATGAAAGGTCAGGGCCCATCCACATGAGATGAAAGAGCCTTCTCAACAGGGGGTTGAAAGAACTATTTTGATCTCCGAAACATAAGGTTTGTGAGGAAAACGCAGCAACAGGTATGTTAATTTCCTGATCAAGAGTGATTCTGAAATTGCCTTGGGAAATAATTCTGTATGGATCCACAAGGACACCTTCACCAGAGATAATGTCATGCAAGAAGGAAATACACCTTACTCTGGCTTAGCTACTTCCCTGTTTTCCTGTTGGAAGTAACTGCAACCTAGTTTTTGTAAAAAGATGGAATAGCAAGCAGGACTCTATGCCTCAAACAATGGTGCAAAAGGCATTTGGAGAACCAAGTACTGTTTGGTACCAAATTACAAAACTGAATTAATACAAAAGAAAATGTTAAGTCAGTTCTCAACCTGGGTATAGATCCCTCTCAGCACAAGGTTCATGAACAGCTGCTTCCTGGGTGGTAGGTAGCCCTCTCAGGCTACCCCTGTATATTACACCAGCTAACAAGTACATGGGAAGTTGAACTAAAAGGCCTGCAGAAGGGATGTACCCACCACAACTGACATAGGTGAAAGAAGAGGATGCAAGTGTGTCACTAAAAGGACAGATGTCGAACGGATTTCTACCCATAAATGGAGAATATCTTGCTTCTAAAGAAAGGCTAAAAGGCATTGCCACAACCAGGCAAAACATAAGTATATGCTGCCTGTAAGTATATTTGTCTTGGGATAGACAAGCAGGAATTCACCATGGGAACTGGATTAAAGTCCAGTTGTAACACTTGGTTCTCATGATCTGAAGTTTGTCACAAGGTAGTAAATCTTTGCTATCTGGTAATCATTTCTCTGGCATGAACTGCAAAGAGAAGTGATCTTTGCGCACTCATTCTCTGAAACACACACACACAAATAGATTGGAGGACCCAGTCTCTTGATGGTCCCTTTATCAGCCAGCTGCTCCATCTACAAAAATAGATACAAATGTCTCAAGTGAGCAACTATCCAGCCAATGCACTGGTACACACTATTGCAGTAGCAGAGAGTACAAAGGGAAAGTTTATTTTTAGTGAGGTTGTTCACATACTGCTAATTTCACTCTTTTACATAAGGATGTGTGGATAAAGATGTTGAGTCGTCTTATGCCGTATCAGTAACCTATCTAGGTTGCTTGCTCTAAACACTTTATCTCTGAGGTAAAAGGGAATGAGTTCTCTTGTTCCCAAGGTTAACAAAGAGTCAATTTCCTTCAAGACAGATTTTTACAAGGTGGGTCTCCAAAAATATTCATAATGGGAGGCGGAGGAGAGAAGTGGGACTTCTAGAGGATAGAAAAGCAAACTGGATCGAGTATCTTGTGGTAAGTGTCTAAAACCCAGAATCAAACTTGCCAAGCTTGATGAAAGAGAGCTAACATGTTTTCAAAAGTGAGAGAAAGAGAAGCAGATGAAAGCAACTGAATGGGATATTTGCACTATTTGAGAATGTTTTCAAGACTGCTGACAAGAAGACAATGGAGGGGCTAAGAGCCAGCACACACAAGAAATGTGGCCACTGTAACCAAGCCAAACAGGCGGATCTGCAACTTCTTCTAAGTAGCCATAAAAGATTCAAAGCAGGTTAAAAATAGTTCTGGAATCCTGAAATGTAGATAACTGTTAAGTGTCTCTGCACTAAACACAAAGGAGAGGTCAGAAATTGCCAAACAGAATAGCAACAATCTGCAAGCAAGTCTCTCTCAGAGTCTAAGGGATGGAATTCTACTAAGGAGGCCAGGTATCAGCAAGTTTATCTTCACAGCTCATATAGTTGGTGACTCACCAAACAGCTGAAATGAACACATTTAGCCAACCAAAATTATTTAGGTACTTCAAACCTGCAGTGTGAGAGAATGAATGTTCACATTTCTCTTCACTGCTGAAAGAATTAAGGAAGACAGTACCAGATGGATAAGGAGAAAGTTGGTGGCTCCTGATATTTCCTTTACTGTTGGAGAAAAAGAATGTATCAAAAGATCTTGCTATGATCCAAAATGGTTTCATCAACTCCACATACCATATTGACTCATAACCAACTATCAGCAGTTTCAATTTCCTCCCTGAGTGTAAACTGGAAAAGACTTCAAACTTCAGAGATTTAGAAAGACTCTCAAACATGCAAACATCCTAAAATCTTCATTTCCAGACAGCACTATCCAGAAGGTGACGTATATCAGTTTCTTTGACATCCCTTAATTGTAAGATTTAGAATAAAAATCAAAATGCAATCTAAATTGCTTGTTGAAACAGGCTCCAGGGCTTGTGGCTGCTACTCAGGATTCAGTTCTGCTGATAGTAAGAGAACAAAGAGCTACCCTGAATCAGTGCCTCCTCCCTTCAAACTAAGGCATGTTCCTCTTTGAAGACAACATGAAGTTTCTGGTGGTGCTGAGTTGCTGCAAGAGGTGGGAAATCCCTCAGAAAACCCTTCAAATCCTTCTTAAAACAAATGGTAGAACTGAAGGGCCTTTTTAAAGCCCTTTAGGTTGACTTGAAAGTATCTCAGTATCAGGTATGCACTATGTCAATTAGCAATCTTGAATGCTGACAAGAGTGGGAATAAGGGCTAATTCAACATTCACAGAATCCTTGGCATTAAGTAAAAAAAATGAAGCTGTGTTTCATGTCAATACTGGAGTTGCATTTGGCAGCCCCTGGGGAGAGTCAGAGTTACATTTCCAAGCACCACAATCAGTACTGTTGACTGAAGGTAGACAGGACAAAAACCCAATCTGGGTAGTGCTTCCTTTGCTTTCTTTTAGTAGACATCAGTGGCAAAGCTGTCAGCACTAATAATACCGGAGCAGACCATTTGGATGGACTTGGGCTTCTACAACAGATTCTCAAGTGGCCAAACCAGGTGCTAGCTAATCATAAAGACACGGTGACATACCCTGTGATGTCCCTTCTGCTTACATACTAGGAAACAGCTCAGTTTTGGTGCCCACCTCAGGTTTATACACTGAACTGTTTTCAGCAGAAATATCTAAAATTTCAACTCCCTCTTCCTGCAACTAGGGAGTTCAGATGAAACCCAAACTCAGTACCTTCCTATTTTCCCTCGCCTCCACTGAGGCTATATAAATGCTGGCTATACAGCTCAGCTAGGCAGGATCATATGTTCCAAGTGACAGACAGATGGAAAATTATTTTTTAAGAAATCATCGGAAGATAAAAACTTTAACAGAGGAAGGCAAACATGAGAAGGAAAGCGCACATTAGAGGCCTTTTTAAACACTACAAAGCAAAGCATCAATATACATACAATCAACTCAAAGAATAGCAGCACATTCCATTCTGAATAACAACTGTATAGTATTAATCAGGCAAACTGTCAGTCTAAAATTAAATGGAAAAGAAACATTTTGTACAGTATTATAAGAACATATTCTAAATCATACCTCGGGTGCCAGGTATTCTGGAGTACCACAGAATGTTTTCATAGTTGCTGCATCTGTGATTCCTTCTTTGCAAAGTCCAAAATCTGTAATTTTTATGTGTCCATCTTTATCCAACATTAGATTTTCTAACTGTGTATTGGGGAGAAAAATGTTCCCTTAGTATTTCTTAACAGGACAGGTTGATGTATTACACCAATTTTGTAAAAAATATAGAGTTATCTTTGCAACAGAATGTAATTTGGTTTTAATTTAAAAAAAATTACAGCACCTATTATAGTACAGCATTTAACAGTGTTTACTGTCATACAGGTTAAATAATTAGTTAATACTTTAATATAGTTTACAGTAGTAAATCTCAGGTCAATCAAAGTATGACCCTTCATTCTGAAGTTTTACAAATTTGGTGCATCTTCCATAGAACAAAAGGAAAATACTTTTCTAAACATTCTGAAGATGCAATTAAGCAACTCAAGGTTGCAACCATGGCTGTCATTTGGTAAGACTTCATAGGTTTCCTTTGCTCTAACATGACCTTCACTTGTCAAGATACAGTTTACTTACTATACAGTCATGAAACAGCATATATCCATAAATCCTTAAAATACCTCCATCTTCCACAACCTTTTCAATAACAGACAGAAGTAGGGATAAGCCAGCTACTGATAAAAACCAAAACTCTGAGGTAAATTCCTCTTTGTCTACTTGCAAAGGACACTTCTTAAGTGGTCAATATGTACCTCTGCATGCTTTGCACTGCTTTTTAAATACATGATTCTTGCTTTGAAATATGAAATGGCTAATATCACTTTCCAAAAAGTTTTTAATTAGCAGTACTTAAAATATAGATAGAACTGAAACAAAGGAAAACATATTCTGAACAAATTTTCTCAACAAAAAACATTTTTTTTTCAAATTATAAGGTACGTCGTGAAAATACCAATATAGAACAATCATAGCCCTGTCTTTCTAAGTCTGTATAAAGCCTGAAATATAATTCAAAGGTATAGATTTCCTGTTGAGTCTAAGTGTCATACAAAGAAAACTAAAGTAAATGACACCAGAAATAAAAGAGTAATGATATCAAATTTCTCTTTCTTTATTATTTAGAATTTAAATAAAAATTCACCTATCATTCCTTGACCAGACAATTCCATATTTTTCCAAGATGCCACAGCATTTTCTGTTAGTATGACAGATTCTGCTACAAACAGGTAACACAGTATTTTGTTTTCTGTCTGCCTCCCTGAGCAGAACTTGCCTACCACTGCCTCCTTCTCCTCGGTTCCTGTACAAAGGATTCCATGAATGAATTCCACTAGTGTGCATGTACAGTGGCAAAGCAAAATTTCCTGTACATAAAATTAAAGGTTTGACACAGAAATAAAACAGCCTTATCATGGAATTTAGAGATTCCTCCCACATAAGTTAGAAAATGTTCCTGTTGAAAACAGAAGTTATTTTCCAGAGAACATGGTCATACTGTGACACAGAGTACCTGGATCAAGAGAGTGCCAGGCAACAGAGGATAAAACAACTGTATACACAGGCAAATCTAAGACAAACCACATTCTATTAATATGAATCTTTCCCAAGATACAAAAGACAAAATAATTTTTAAATTAATGCTGAAATTCTTTTCCTATTGAAGTATTCTGAACTGTTTTAAATGTCTTCACATCACACAAAAACATACCTCTTCGCTGAGATAAACAGAATGCAGTCACATTGTCCCAATTCACTATTTCCCTCGTTTGAGGACATTGAGAATTGTATTTGAGATTTGTGTTGAAATCCAAGTTAAGTGCCTAATCTCTCAGGCACTCAGCAATAGGACAAGGGGGTACGGGCTTAAGCTCCGCCAGGGGAAATTTAAGTTGGATATCAGGAGAAAATTCTTTACAGAGAGAGTAATCAGGCATTGGAATGGGCTGCCCAGAGAGGCGGTGGATTCACCATCCCTGGAGATTTTTAAACGCAGATTGGACGTGGCACTGAGTGCCATGATCTAGTAAATGGACTGGATTTGGACCAAGGGTTGGACTCGATGATCTCAGAGGTCTTTTCCAACCCAATCGATTCTATGATTCTATGATTCTATGATTCTATAAGTAGCAGGGCAGGGGGTGGGGAGGATGAGGATCAGAAGTTTAAATCTCCTTCAAATGTTGTTATTACAGGATGCCGTTTCATTTTTTAATCATTAAAGTCAGGGAATGTACCCATCTAGAGATTACTGTATCAAACGACTTCTTCCAGCACACACAGAACTTAAAACTGAACACAGATTTTTTTTTTTCCCATTAACTCTGAATAGTGCAACCTTATAATTACTTTGTGTTTGTCCCCATAGTCTCTGCAAAAACAAAAATTTGATTACTTTTTTCCTTTCTTTTTTTACCTTGAGATCACGGTACACAATCTTCCCAGAATGCAGATAGTCCAGGGCAGAGACAATTTCTGCACCATAGAAGCGTGTGCGGTCCTCTGAGAACACCCGCTCTCTCGACAAATGGAAAAACAGCTGCAGGGTAAACAGCAGGGACAGGATTGTAATAATTACTGATTTAGTGGGGGAAATTAACACAAACATAAAACACCTCTCATCACCATATTGTGATGATAGATAGTGTACTCTCAGTGGACACTCAGCACTCTTAGACAGCAGCTGGCTTATCTTTTCCAGGTTTCCAAAGGGAGAAAGCGAGCTGTTAAATCAGCGTTTTAATCAATATACCAATCTTGTTTAAGGCATTCTGCTTGCTACTCATTTAACCTTCAGTTACCAGAGGGAAAAAAAATAGTATGCAACAGTGTCATTCTGTACTTCTCCCTCTACCACTTCCTTGAAATTTTGCTTTAAGCCACTGGAAGATACCACTAAAATACCTAGACTCTGGTTCCGCTTTATGTTTTTCAGTACTTTAGTAACCTTTCTTTGAACTGAAAAAAGTCTAGCTCTTCAACAGACTTCAACTGAACAGGTGAACAGGCGTTTTACAAAAGCAGCACATTCATACTGCTAGCAATATCGCAGTCACTAGAAAAAGGAAATAAACAACTGCTTAGAGCTTATAAAAATAAATCTATGTATTTAGTGTATTTCTTTGCTACAATGTAAATATCTTTTTGCAGGTTTTGTCTCTTCTTTAATACTTTATAAGTAACATCACAGACACTTCTTCAACTGAAGTCTTTCAGCGAAAAATACTAATCATTACATATTGCCAGTAATTTCAGTTGCAATGAAAAAGTGTGAGGTGAAGCTCTGTAAGGTTGTCAGCATCTTAATGGATAAAATATCACCCTCAGAACTTGGAGCAACATCTAAAAAAGCACAACTGGTTATTTAATCCAAATGTTCTCCAAAATGGTGAGTTTCATTTACTGTGTTAAGAAAGTTTGGGTAAGTCCTCCAGGAAAGATTAGTGAATATATTTCTGTATTCTGCTTAAAAATGGGCCATGTTACAACGATTTTGGGTTTACCACAAGAGCTAACAATCAACAAAACAGAAATACAGACAATGTTATCACTTATAAATTAGACATAGACAGTGAAATCCATAACAACAATGCAGCTTTTTTATTTTCACAGCTAAAAGGATCAAGTAGATTAGAATTCTAAAATGACAAGTTAGGTAAAAAAAAAAAAAAATCCCAAAAGCTAACCAATCAAAAAAACAATTATGTGATTAATCCATCCTTACTACCACCTACTTCATGTCTGTAGGAAATACACACTATTCATGTGGCACAGAACAGCGAAGGAATTACTGGAACTATTTTCAGCAGGTAGACTTCTGGATGTGGTACTCGGGGATATGGTTTAACAGGTGGTTATGGTGGAGCTAGGTTGATGGTTGGAGTAAATGGTCTTGTAGGTCTCTTCCAATCTTGATGATTCTGTGACTTTTCAAAATGTAACTAAAAAGTCACTGCTATGAACTAGAACTCAGCTTCTTTCCTGACAGCTGTAATTCAAAATAGGTGTATCACCTTATTCTTGACCTAAACAAACCTTTCAGTACACAAAGCCTTTTGTCAGCATATATCTGTATAAGCAGAGACTTCACAGAAAGCAGAAACTGCACTATGATTTAAAGAAAGTATTTCATTTTTGTTCATTGTATCTGTATTCCCCTTTCAATTTCTTTTCCAGTTGTCAAGGCATCCTGTAGAAAAATGGCATACCTGCATGATGAGGAGGATCATTATTTCGTAGGTATGTCTACTGCTCCTGTTGCTCATTTCCCTCTTTAAGCACAATCCCTGATGGTGACATCAGCCCTCCCTGTAGTAACTTGCTCTCTGGACAGCGCCTGCTTAACAGCCAATGCCAACACAAGACCCATCCAGACTAAGCAACTAAGTCTGACTTCATGATGCCCCTCACATATTACAAAACTGGAAAAAGAACAAACAAATTTCCCAATTTGTGTGGTCTTTTTCACATATTTTTGCAGTATTTAAATAAGAGATAGCACTAAGTAGAATTTCATCCAAACAAAGAAAAATAAAAAAATGTATGTAATTTATGCATTTATGTCTGGTTTGTGATCTCTTTCATAAATAATGGCCTAATGCCACTCATTTTTAAGAGTTTTATTTGTCAAATCAAAAAATTTATAACTTCCTGTTAGCCCTATGTTCATATCTATGCTAAAGGATTATTGCAATTTTCTCTATGAAACAGACTAATCCAGTAGTTCAGCAGCAGTCTTAGAAAATTCTAAAACCTCAGGATACTTGTCAGCAATGCAGCCGTATTAGTTTCTACTTAGTGTCCCAACTAAAACCTGAGAGTTGATAACCTGAAAAGTTAACATAGGAAAAATTTATTTTCTTTAGTGTTTATTTCCAACAAAACTATTTATTTTAACTAAAAATACTAACTTCAACATAAAATGACCAGCTAGAAAAAACTAACAACAGTTCTATGATTGCCAAAGAAACTATGAGTTCTTGAGTCAGTTTATTTTAATATATATGTGACACTACAGTCACTCTTCTTCATATTATTTTAGCATCTGAGTTGTCACCAAACCATACATCTACTTTTGAATGAAGAATGTACATTTAGATATAAAAATGCAGGTTACAAGTGCATTCACACACTCAGATATATGCTAAAAATACTAAAGCAGATTCTAAAATTATAATAGGGAGAGTAGGAGATTAACATCATTATCTTCAGCTAATTATTTAGTTGGTTCAGTATTTTGGAATAATTCTGTCACCATGTTCTATTTACAATTGTCGGGACTGGAAGATTACGTTTATTAAGTCAGAGAAGGAAAAGAAGAAAGTTGATTGAAGGTTATAAAAAAATGTTTCCAACATTTGCACTATTTATTGACTTATAGTTATTAAATATGTGCTATAAAGCAATTGGAATTGCAACAGAAATAGGTTTGGCACAAAGAAAGTCATTTTGCACATAACAGTTTTATGGCATACACGAGGGTGTGATTGTTACAGTGAAGACTGGAGC
Organism: Corapipo altera; assembly: GCF_003945725.1. Taxonomy (NCBI): domain Eukaryota; kingdom Metazoa; phylum Chordata; class Aves; order Passeriformes; family Pipridae; genus Corapipo; species Corapipo altera. The sequence continues at coordinate 5,484,274 of NW_020884923.1, forward strand.
TACGAATTTCCTGGTATGCCTTTAAAAACTGAACAACAATGTTGCCATGAGGTTTTTTCCTAATGAAAAAATTTTAACAAACATCAAACATAAAAGTATATTCACCTGCAGATCCAAGTATGACAAATATATAAAAGACATAACCTTGTATCAATTGATATGTTAAACTTCTACACACGCTAGTGATTTACTTGGCATATTCTAAGTTGTATGTCTGGCTCCTACTCTTGTACTGGGTTTACTTAGCTCTGCATTTTATATTTGACTGTTGATTTTGCAAAGTACTTGCAGTGGCAGCCTTGAAATTTTGAAATTTTTTATTTTTTTTATTTTTTTTTTTATTGTTTCAGACTTCGTACTGCTTCTAGGTACATTCTATACCCAAAGAAATCCCAAATCTTCGTTCGCGAAGCCTAGCCATGATACCCAAAGAAATGTAGCACCCTTATCTTGGACTATCATAATTTTAGGCTAAGGAACATTCTCTCATTTACTTATTTTTCATTAGGTAGCTTGTACATCATCTGCCTTTTTTTTTCTAGACAGTAACAGCACTTGTTCAATTACAACAAACCATTTAGTTCTCTCCTGCCTAATGAATTGAAGTAAGAGCTGTGAAACAAAAATGCCAAGAGGAACAGAGATTCAGAATTCTCTGAGTGGAGAAACCATCTGAACAAATTTTAGAGTCTAGTTTTGTTATACACATAATTACCAATTAAGTTGGTTACAAAGTATGGAATCTGGAATTATCCTTAAAATGCAGAGAAAGGAGTTAATGAACTTATCAGTCAGCTGAACCAGTGTACTCTGCAGAGTAATGTATGTAATAGATTTCATTCCTAAATGCTTCTCAACATTTAAAACAAAATACTTGAAATAAAAAATGGGAAGCATACACTCGAAAATTATTCCCCAACAATAAAGAGCCATTTGGTCATTTCAGCTAAGCCAGATTAATGTTTTTACCCAAAATCAATTTTTGGTATCTTAAGGCTACTTTAATGTAATTTCTTCAGTAACAAAGGTATTGAGAAGTAATCACAATGGCAGAAGTATCCTCCTATAGCTCTATACTAAACATAGTTTATGATCAATAGACATTGGTAAACATTTCATCCACAGAGTCCAACAGAAAAACAAAATAAAGAAAAAATTTAGCTTTCAGTCCACAATTATTTCAAGACTGGGTCTTAAGCAGGACTTTATGATCCTTGTGGGTCCCTTCCAACTCAGCATATTCTGTGATTCTGTGAAAAAAAGTTGTCAGTATAAGGAAAACATATTTCCATCTGAATAATCCACTTGAAAAAAATCCTCTAATGTTTTTCTTTACTGTATTCATGTACATAATATGCTTTGTTTTTAAAAAAAGGAAGTTAAAAGGGAATTCTTCACTAATACTTTGTAACGCTGTAAAAAAAGCACACACACAGACCAGGAAATCTGATGCAGTTCCATTTTCATTGTAACATGTTCTCTTATTAACTGAGCCTAATTAATTTTAAGTTATATAGGTAAAGTAAGGCAAAGATAACTTTTTACTATTCTAGTGGGATATTAAATTTAAACGGATCTAGATTTTTTATATATACAGAAGATTCTTGCTTACAATTTCTTCTCCTCTAGAATGACATTTAGTGACCCCTTCCTTGACTGTTTCCTTTCTAGCTATAGCAAGAGGAACTGAAGACTCCTAGTACTGACCACACCTATCTGTACTAGGGCAGAAGCCTAAAATGTGGCATTTAGGTAAGAGTCGAGAATACCTATCAAAACTTCAAGAACTCCTTCGTTTGGAGAACTGTTTGGGTAATAGTGCTCCTAACAGATATAATCCATGAAAATTCCCAACCAACCAACTCAGTCACAGCAGTTTAACTAAAAAGAAATCTTTAACCTAAAGGAATTTTAAACAGAAACACACTTAAGGCAGTACAGCACTGGAGAGAATCAAGAGTAACCTGGTACAGCCACAGTCAATTTCCTACTGGAAGGATATAACTAAAAGATGAGTTTTCAACACCTTCAACAGTCAGAAAACATTCTAAGGAAATGAAACTTCCTTGAAACACAGGCAGAATAGTAGAGAGAAGCAACAAAAGAAAAAAGTCTGTGTATCATATAGGTTAAAATGCTGGCTAAACTTTGTGCAGCTTACTTTTAGTAGCTCTGAGTTAATAACAAGGCTATTTTTACAAATATGAAGTCCTCTGTATTTTTCTTAGCATGGACAGTGACTAAAGTCTGAAATTCACAAGAAAATTTGGTAAGATTAAAGATTCTGCTATTAGAAAAGACAGCTTGTCTAACTTACTATTCTAGATCTCTAATCAAAGAGAAGCACATAAGCAAATCAAGAGAATTTCTTCAAAGAAAACTGCCTATTCCAAAAAGCCATTATTTTCCCACCGTGGCAAAAATCTACAGTTAGTTTGCTGAATTAGGGAACCATTGGCAAAGAACATGAGTAAGACTGACTAACAGAAGCATCATACCTGGAAAAAAAGCAAACCAATCTTGGAAAAATACATTGCAATTATTCAAATCCCATAAGCAAAAGCATACTGCCACCGAGAAATTCATGATACAAGATGCTTGCAGCAGTAGGCACAAAGTTGCACCACTCAATGCAGAGAAAACATTGATCAAAATACAGTGTCAGAGTATCCTCAGTCATAAGAAAGGAGTTGAAAACATCCTCTAAGTGCTCTGCTCTGCATTCAAATAGGACAGAAAGGTACCTTTTAAAAAGATTAATAGCTAAATGTTAATAGCTGATGTTAAAAACATACATTCAGAGTGTATCCCCAGAGATTACAGAAATACAATAAGGTTTTACACAGAGAATACTATGAAGAATAACTAGTTTATAAGGCAACACTTAAAACTCATTGCAGATAGCACTGACTTAGTATTGGTGACATAAGTTCAATGTCAAATAAGCCAGCTGAATGTCCAAGAGAAGGTTGTTATCCCATTACTGCTGAGGGAGATCTTTGTGTCTGGTTCAATGCCTGTGATGTCCAGAACTGGGTTTATATGTATTGAGTCAAATAAGCCATCCTGGCATATGAGAACCCTATAGCACCATATTTAGCCATGGTTGGTAGAGGACAGGCAAGAACAAGTCAGGATGCAAATGGACCTCAGACTGACAAACTGCCAGAGCAACAAGTGCAAGACGGGCATTTTGGGGGTGTTTAGGCGTTAGGGTTACATCTGAAGACAGTTTTATTGCAGGAGAAGACATCAAAAGCATAATGCAAAACATGCTATCATGCCATAGAAATTCCTGAATGAAGAAACAGTTTTCTAATATTAGAAAAAAAAAAAAACCTAGTGGAAACACTTAGTCCTTTAATATTATCATGCAGCATATAGTAGACAAAGTAAGGAAAATCCCCTAGTTCATGTTGTAATAAGACACAATCTGAATAGCAAACAGCATCTAAAAGGTAGACAAAAGTCTTCTTAGATTGCAGTTCTCTAATTCCATTTGCTGGGTATCACTTTTGATATTTCATTCTTTAGTAAACAGCTGGAGGACAGCAACGGCTTAAAAGCTAACAACACTCTAAGAAGCTCAGTGTTGTAGTTTAATTTCCAGAGTACACAGTAAGCAAAGGGGATAGAAGTACTGAAAAATAGGAATGCTCCACTCTTTTCCAATAGATTTTTGCAATAGCTATAGCAAAGAAAGCACATATTTCATATTAGGATAAAAGTAAGACTAGTTAACACTGGTTTTGCTTGTTTACACTAGATTATGATTGTTTCATGCCAGAACGTGTTATAACATGCTTAATGAAAAAAAACAATAAGCAAGCTATTTGCAATTATTTCACTACCATGAAGTTATCTTTCACTATACAGGAGTCTAATTTTTCCAAAATAGGAAGTAGTTTTGACAGCAAAGACATAAAACATGTCAACTGGGTCTTTTAACATAAAGCAGGTCCAAAATTTTTTTAAAAACCCTTCAAATTTATCAGAAAGCAAAAAAGGCAAGAAAAATTATAACCTTTAAAGTGTAAGCCAGTGACAGTATTATCATTACAAGCACAGAACATCTTTCTTAAACTTACCTCTCCTCCATTGACATACTCCATCACAAAACACAAACGATCCTTTGTCTGGAAGGAATATTTCAAGGACTTGCAAAGAAAACAGCAAAATCAAACCAATTATCATCTTGTATTAACCCAATTTCTTGTACTTAAACTGTAACAAAATTTAATTTTATCTTTTTAAGTAGAAAATTCTGACTTTAGTGAGAACTTTCAGAGTAATTAAGTGTAATCTCCTATCTGGAATTTGAGATAAATTAACACAAAAGCTTTCAAGTCTTTCCTCACCTCTGCCATATGGCCACTGACATGAAAACATCATGCTTGTCACAATAAAATAATAAATTGTTACTAAAACAGACAGTTTTATACTACATTTCTTACTGCCATACACGGTACCAGCTATTCCCACTCATCTTATTTTATGATGCTCACTTCCACAATGCCCACCAAGAGAGAAATTATAATATTCCTTTTAATTTCTCCTAAATGAAATCTTAAAAGCGATCTTAACCTCCAGCCTGTTTTTATTTCCAAAGCAAGGACTCTCCAGTTTCACATACTATGGAATATTAAAAACACTGAGTGCCAAATTAATATATTTATTTACATATCATTTTAAAGTTGTAACAGATGTTAATTAAAATTTTTGACTTATCAATGTTGATTTCATTTTGATTGGAAAAAATGATATCATACAAAATCTACAGGTGAAGATGGCCTAAGAGAAAGGAAATTCAGTAGAACTACATGTAAGAAGCATTAAGGAGACTCACGTGACTTAAATTCTGCATTTCTCATTAAAATACTTGTTTTAGAATAACAGAAGGATAAAAAGATATAACTGCAGTTAACATCGTTGCATTATTTGATTGGAGGTAGGGCTACTCCTGAGAATCTCTTTTCCCTGGACTGAATTTCCCAGAATATTTTGGCCAAGCAATGTAAATGCAATCCTCTGCTTTCTAAAAGGTTTGTGTTTCTAAAAAGGAAAGCTTCCATGCTATACTTTGACATTTTAATACCAAAAAAAAAGATATTTCCCTGTCTTAACAATGTGCTAATCATATTTTGAAATAAATGAAAATATTTTCTAATATATTCTCATAGAAGTGGAATGAGAACTAATTCTACAGAAGAAAGTCAGTTGTAAACTTAACCATAATTTCTCATAAGTCTCAAAATTTTCATCTTCTTTTCTGTATTTTCCCTCTATTAATTATTAACCATGTGAAGACAAAGATAGCGGGGCTAGAACTTGAGCTTTGTGGCTCTATGGGCTACTTATGTTGAACAAATAGTTATTTTTATTGTTTTGCTGAGTTCTTAATTAAGTTTTCTTGGTAAAAATAAATTACACTCTGTGACATCAATAGTTTTTATTTTAAAAGTGTTCATATACAAAAATTGCACAAGTTACATTCTACGATTAAATTTGTTTTCAGTGCAGTTAAGCTTTACAAAGTTATTAGAAACATTATTTCTGAACTTTTAATTACATATCCTGATAAAGGATATCATAGGCACCAGATAGCTACTGCTTGTTTACAAATCATCATGCGAAAGACTTCAAAATTTGTTTGTAAAATACGTTCATAATGGATGTTGAAAATGACCTGCTCATGTACTTAAAACTAGTCTCCAATACCTACTGTTAAAAAAGGGTGTCTGGTGTTTTTCAATACTCTGCTTTCTGTAAGTGTATGAGCCACTTCATCCTAAGAAACAGAGAGGAGAAGAAGTAGGTCTGAGTTAAGATACAAAACTGTTATTTAATTAATTACAAGAAAAAGGTCAACACTTCAAAAAGAGAAAGTTACAGTACAGTTTTGAAAAACAAATGAACCTTCACATTTTTTGAGAAAATATATTTAAGTTTGACAAAAAAAAAATTCCACATTTTTTTTTATTTGGTTTTCTTATTTTCTTGTTTTAAAGTGAAGTCTTGATTCAGGGAAGGAAGAAATTATAATATTGTATTTGACATCTTAAAAATACAGTCATCACAACTTCACAGTTCTGGTATGAATCACCTGAACAATGAATCTATAGAGAGACTGAACCAATTTGCGAGATGCATACACATGGAGTAATTGACAGGCAATTATAAAAAACAGTCTCATTTAGCCCAGTGTTACATAGTCAGTTTTTCTGGTTTTAAACTTTCACTTGGTTTGGTGTTGGTTTTGTTTTTATCCACCCAGGCTGTCCTTAGGAGCCTGGCAGTGAGCAGTGCTCCTCTGACCAGGCTGACCTCCTTTCCTGAGGACATTCTCCTCATTCTCAGGAGGTGGGAGATGTCCACACAACCCCCAACTCATTTTCAGCCACACTTGGGGAAAGAGGCAATTTGGAGAGAGACAGTGACACTCTCCTGTCTGTGAGCCTGAAGAGAGAAGATTAAAAAAAGCCTTATACCAAAGTGAGAGAAGGAAACTAACCTGGTGCCTTCCCTTCCTGGGAAGCTCACCCGCTCCTATCCCCTACTCCCTCCACAGACTCTCCCCTCTCGCCATCCCCTTGGGTGGGCACCACGCAGGGGACAAAGGAGCCTGGGCAAGTGAGGGCAAGGCCCCAGGGGCACAGATGTGGCCACTCACACCACCAGGTCTGCAGAGAGCAGAGCTGTACAGGGCTGAGGGAATGAGGATGATGGGCAGAGGGCTTACCCTGCCCTACAACACGAACAGCTGCCTAAGACTAGGGAGAAAACGCAGCTCTTAGGGAGTTCACATTATGAATACACAGCCATTTTATGCAATTCTGCATGTAATACCTACTGTGAATCCCCTTCCCCAGGGTGCCAGGGGCCAGGCCTGAAAAGCCTGAGAGTCACTTGGCTGGTTTAGCCATTTTCTGTAGTGCTGAGCTACCACTGAGCTTTATATTACACAGAAGTAAAGACAAGCCTAGTGTGACTCAAACTTCAACTGTAATCCTGCAGAAGTAAATATATTTAGTCAGAGTACACTTTATTATTGCCACAAATAATACCAATAGAACATTATTGTACTACACATACTTATGAGATGATGCTCTGAAGATAAGGTATTATTAAACTGGAAAGTAAACACAGATGTCAGGAGTTTTAAAATAGACTTTAAAAGTTGTCAAAATAGGAAGTTAAACAACAACAGAGTTAGTGGTAATCAATTATGATGCCATTTAGCTGAATAGCAGTGCAACACTGAGTATATACACTACAACCACATACTAGGGGGAAAACAAACAAACAAAAATAACTTTAAGGAAAAAAGCAAGTTTAAAGGTTTGCTTATTTTTTTATTTTTAAACCTCTGTAGTTCACCAGATATGCAGTATAAAAAGCTGGCAATGGGCAGTTTTTCTGGCATTGCCTCAGGAGTCTGTAATACTGGTAGCAATTTCCTGGTAAGTGTAATATTAATCTGTCATGAAAATTTAGGATCAACAGATTTAGTCTGAACTGGGCAGATGCTATACAGCTGTCAGTGCACCACTTTTCTGCCTCAGTATGCTGTTAGACATTCTGTAGAGCTACTCTTTGCACAGGAAGGTAGCAATAGGAGAAGGGGGGACAGTTTTAAACTAAAAGAGGAGAGATTTAGATTAAACATTAGGAAGAAATTCTTTACTGTGGGAGTGGTGAGGCACTGGAACAGGTTGTCTAGAGAAGCTGTGGATGCCCCATCCCTGCAAGTATTCAAGGACAGGTTGGATGGGCTTTGAGCAACCTGGTATAGAGGAAGGTGCCCCTGTTCATAGGAGGGGTTTTGGAACTAGATGATCTTTTAGGTCCCTTCCAATGCAAGCCATTCTATGATTCTAGAATGTATATTACATCACATTACAGGCTGAGTTGGGACTGCAGATCTATTCGCACTGATCTCCAGAATTAAATTGATAAATTGATAAATCCTCATGGCATGATCACACGCTGACTGTGCAAGATACCTAAGTTCACACTCAAGTCTGCTTTGTTTTTAGTTTAGGAAGGAGTAGAAAAACTGATATTTTAGTGACAATAAGGAAAAAAACCTGAGCACTTCACTTCTGAAGACCTAAGTATGGTTTAAAAAAAAAAAAACCTAAAAAAGCCTATTTTTTATTCTTTCATCAGTTTCTTATCAATATAGAACCGTACTATGGAAAACTTGGGGGACTCCCTTCAAAACAAAATTCCAGTTCCGAGGAAGTAAAATTTCAAAGACTGTGGTGCTTACATTTTCTTCACAGGATGAAAGGCATCTTTCCTCACACAATCTTCTTGCTAGTCTGCAAATAGGCAGAAAAACCTGGTCTGCTTTAGGGAGTGCCAGGTTCTGCTCAATCTAGTCTACCTTTCTGTTTTCAAGTAAACAGATCAACAAACAGTTGTATCTCTGATTTCTTCAAAATCACTCTTGCTTTATACATACTTCTATGAACAAGAATTTTTGCCCATCAAAGTTATCCAATAACCAGTTTTAACCCTTCTAAAAAGTCTCTGATATTGCAGTAGCCAGAAAAGTAAATGGAAAAACCCTAAAATTCAAACATCTGTTTTGTATGTTATTGATACAAAGCAATAAGCTGAAATGTTCTGAAGGCTGGAAGGATATAAACGAGCAGCAGAAAAGGATGTCACAGGAGTCTGATCTAAGACTCCCCTGAGGACCCAGCAGGTGCCAGGGGTGAGCAGAACACTGGATAAGGATGTCAGGATGGAGACTGGGCCACAGCACGCAGCAGCCAGGGAGGCTCTCAGACCCACAGGGGAGCCCACAGAGATTGTTGCCATGTCTTAAAAGGAGGACCACTGAGATGCTCCTTCCCATGCAGAATCAAGAGAATGCAGAAGCAATACCCTCTTTTCTTCCTGTATGTCCTGATTATGAAGAAGGACACTCTCTGTTCCTGTTAGTCCAAGCCATATACATGCTGACTACCCTGCCAGCGCACACAACACAGCTGCTAAGGGCACACAGAACTCACAGGTCAGTCTCTTCACTGCTGAAGACATAAGTTTAAGTCTCTCCGCCTAAAACAGGGCTGGTTTTAATGAAACTCAAGGAAATATAACTGTCTGAGGCTTCTACTCCTCTATCAAATTTAATCAAAACTGATCAACACATTCAAAAGTTACTAGAAAGTGAGTGACAGACAAATGAACATAGAGACAGACTGCAAAACTCTTGTAAGCTCTGTTTTCATAGGTCAATGGGAAAACTAGAAAAATATGAAGGATCTTTTAAAATATAATGTATGTAAAACACAGTAGTTCCCATTCACATCCAGTTTTTATGGATACTGATATTGTTAGCCTCAAGAATTCAAATATCCCAGTCAGATCCACATCCCTCAAAACCTCCTCACTTAACAAATGGGATTATTTTTAATTGTGTCTCATGTGGATAAATGCATGTAGGTTTCTTGCTTTCAACTTGTTCTGCACAAGTGGGATTCAAAACTTCAGAATTGCTAGAAACAAAGCTCAGAGCAGATGATCTAAGTTTAAACTTAAGTGATATTATGAGCAAGCACAAGGGCTAGCAACACTTAACAAGTTTAAGTGACTGGACAATGCCAGTTTAAACCACTTCTTCAGACATCAACTTCAGACTTTCCTTACATTTCGAAAACTGAAAAACCGGAATCGTTAATCCCATACATAGCAATCTTATATAACATGGCAGGAACAAAGCATAGGCCCATTAAATTAAATGATTTTATCTGAATAAACCTGCAATTGACTTAGAAAAAAAGTATCTAACGTACCCTACAATTCACTTTTTCTTGTTTAAAATTGGATTGCACTATCTCCTTGCCCAGTGAACTCTCTCAGTGTTTTAGCACACTCTGATTATAAAATACTGGAAAAAGGCATGTAAAATGGGTACACATATTTTTTTTGTATTATTGTTTTCTGAAAATACAAGCATACTTCCATCAAACTAAGTTACCATCAAAAATCAAATACACCTTATGTATTAAATATTGATTATTCCATTCCTTAAAATGACCCAATATTAAAACTATAACCTTCCTTACCTTTGCAATAATGACTTCTTTTTTCAAAATCTTCATAGCATAGTATTTGCCACTAGCCTTCTCTCGGACCAGGATAACTTTGCCAAACGTGCCTTTGCCCAGTAGTTTTAAATAGTCAAAATCATTCATTGTCTATAAGGAGCAAAGAACAAGGATTAGCAAGATTTATGCTATCCAGTTCCAACATATAACCAAATGCTGTTCTCAATACAATAAGAACAGTTTACAAAAATAGGTCCACTTCTATTAAGTTCATAATCACAGATTTGTTTGGGTTGAAAAAGACCTTTAAGATCATCAAATCCTACTGTTAACGCAGCACTACCACTAAACCATGTACTTAAGTGCCATATCTTGCCGTGTCTTCTAAATACCTCCAGGGAAGGTGACTCCACCACTTTCCAGGGTAGCATGTTTCAATGCTTGACAACTCTTTCAGTGAAGAAATTTTTCCTAATATCCAATCTAAACATCCCCTGGAGCAACTTGCGGCCGTTTTATCTCATCCTATCACTTCTTACTTGGGAGAAGAGATCGACCCCTCCTGGCTACGACCTCCTTTCAGGTAGTTGTAGAGAGCAATAAGGTCCTCTTTGAGACTCTTTTTCTCCAGGCTAAACAATCCCAGTTCCCTCAGCTGCCTCTCATAAGACTTTGCTCTAGACACTTTACCAGCTCCATTGCCCCTCTCTGGACACACTACAGCATGTATCAGACCACTGAACATCTCCCCTTAGATTATGGGCGATTCATTCTTACAGCTCAGGGAGCTGCGTACCCAGAGAACACTGGTCTTGCTATTGAAGACTGAGGCAAAGAAGGCAACTAACTGTTGTCATTAAACCACCAGGATAAATTGTTCAATAGTATTATTATAGTTCTCTAAAGTCAAGTACCACACAGTATACTACACACACTTATTTTTACAAAGCACACACAAAACGAAGTCTCAACCTATTCCAGCATTTCGTGAATTTTCCACATCTAAGAAGGTTCATTAGCTCCTGTATTATCAGGGACACACAAACACACAAACAAATCAGCAGGTTTTGCATAACACCAAACATTGCACTGATGGCTTTTTTGAAGCATACACAATCCCCACTGAAATATTATACCCATAAGATTCAACAATAGCCACTAGAGGTAGACTTTTTAAAATTTTTGTACAGGTTACATTATGTACATTATATAATAATGCAAATAATGTAAATGGTATTTACATTAATCAATCTGGCTCTGAAAAGGAAGAGATGGTAAATTTTCATCTTTCATGTGACTCTATTATTGCAGTAGTTTTCCAGGCTAAATAAACATAGTACATTCAAGAGCTGGTTCCACCAACAGACAATTTGAGTCTAGTAGGTTTACTGACTCAGCGGGAGTGTCACACATGGTAAGAATATGACCAGATGGTCTCAGATCCCAAAGTAGTTTAGTCACTTTCATGAGCCCAAAGTTTGAGTCAATACTCAGTTGTACAAATTCATTTCACAGCCAGTTCAGAAGTATCAACTCTTTGGTCCATGCCTTAGATGCAAAGATGAGGAAGTAGAGAAAAAACAGCACAATACTGAGAATGTAGTGACTGCAAAAAGTTGCCTTGTGCCAGCAGGATTTCTTTGGCCAATCACTGGGTTCCACTGTGTGTTTCTACAGCACATCTTTCAGTGTGCTGTGTTAATGGCTTGGTTGCAGCACCACAAAACCATCGAGTTTTGTGGTGCTGCAACCCAGGAACATTGAGAAAAGCAGTTAAAAATTCTGAAAAACAATACTCACCTATTCTTGTTAAAGTACTGTCTTGAAGTATCAAGAACCTTCCTTCCTTTGTGAATAATATACCTCAAAACATTTGTAAAGAGTAATTATACTCCAAGTCCCAGTTTTGCTAAGTTAAATATACTTAATCTTGTTATATATGAGAAAAAGATCATGCCTTATCTTTCATCTTCTTAGTGTCTCATTCTATCAGTAGCTGTGGTCTCAGGTTGCTTTGCTGAATACTGTTGTTTCAGATAAACTTCTACTTGTATTTTCCACAATGGAAAATAGTAGTTTCCTCATCTCTACCAGAAATACTTCTACCAGTGCCAACAAATCTCGTACAAATTGCAAGTGTAGAGGTATTGGGCAGATCCCTAGAGTGCAATCACAAATAGTGGCAGTAAAATACAGTTGCTTGTGAGAAAGAATAAAGGGCAAAATTTCCTTCTAAAATTATTTATTCCTTTAAGCTCAAGTGTATGATGCTATTACTGTGGATCTGAATTTGCTGTAGACAAACTGTGAAAACGATTTATGCAGTTTTTCACTCAGAGTCAGTTTGCAATCTGCTCCCATAAGAGGTAAAACTGAAGTTCCATGAACCACATTAATGCTGTAATTCCTTAGCTTTTAAGTGTTCAACCTGCAAATTCAAAGTTGCAAAAGGTCTTCAACATACTATTTAACACCTGGATAGCTGGGTATTTCAAAGGTTTATTAAGGAGAAGATGCTTTCCATATATCAAGTTCCTGGCTATATCAACAGGAATTAAATTTTTTTCCCATGTAATGGTTGATTGGTAGCTTCTAACCAAAGTAACCTTGATGCTCACACATAAACATACTTAGAAATTTTGCAGTGACAGATCTTATTTTGCTGCCAAAACTACCTCACATCAGGAAGAACAAAATTGCATTTATCTCTGCAAGAAATATGGGTAACAGAGACTCAGTATCATTCTTACCTAAAGCAAACTCACTTTACACAAGTTAAACTTTATTACCATAGGCAAATCCTTAAATGGTCAACTTTTCCTAAAAGTAGTAAAATGTGTGATAACTCCTGACTCATGGCGTAGTATGTGAATCTGTGACCCACTTGTACTTAATCAACTAAAGGTAAGACTTCTCAACTATCACATTCAGTACTTTGGAAAGTCAGGTTATCTATTCGATGGTTCTATGACAACCATCAAGCAGAAAACAACTGCTTGCCTTTGAGCAAAAGCAGTGAAAATTGACAAAAATCCATGAAAAATCCAAAACACTTTCAAAACACAATTCAGGCAGAAGATGAGTAATCCAGGGCAGAATCCTCCATATCTTCACTCACAAGTGACTGTGTTCCCTGACAAAGAATGGCTGACAGCTTTATTGATAAAGAATACTGAGGTAGTGAGTGTTACAACTTATCACTTCTAACAGTCACAAATTTATGGGATCACAAGCACCTTCAAAGGAGTAACTTTTTCCTACACTTCTGATCTTCTCTAAGAGGCTAGACTTAAGAGAGGGACCATCAGAGTCTGAATAAAAACAGCTCAGAAAAGCTGCCCTTTGCCCATACAAAGGAGGAGGATCTTGGCTCAAATGATCACTCACATGGATTTGATGCTAGGGGCACCAAGTCAGTCAAAGACTCATTCATCCAAAATTTGCTTACATAACATTCAGCAAAGCAGTCAGGAATCTAGATGCAAGCTCAGTGAAAATAAGTTTCAAATATCTGTGTATTTATAAGAGAAAAGTAATAGGTTTGCAAGATTTTGAGCCATGGCTTAACAGCATGTTATGGCGATAGCGTTAGTTCTAAGAATAAAGTCTTCTGATGCTCTCGTTCTTTAGCAGCTTAGCAGAAGGCTTAGAGATGATATGCAGTGCAGGGTAACTCAAGAAGTCTACCAAAGAATACAAGACCTTGGGAGATAAAAACACAGATGCCATAGCTAAGGGTGTACTGAAAACTGGTGGAAAAATGTAAATACTTCCTAAACTTGAGAGATGCTGCTAAGCAAGTTTGGAGACTCCCATAAAATTGGACTCTTTCTTCTTCATGTTTTTCCCTAGTTTTTCATTCCTACCCTACTCCAAGTTCTGAATCTTTTTCCTCATTATATAACCTTTAGGTTCCCTCTGAAAAATCTATTCTTTATTCATCCCGTATCCTGCAAATCAAATTTGTAAACAACAACCAAAAAAAAAGCAATGACGCTAACAGGAGACTACGTTAACCAAAGAAATGTGTGATGTTCAGCCTTCTGTAAAGGTTATTTACTCCCCTACAGGAGTATCTGGTCACCATCTGAACAGACCATCTCCTGTGGGTGATTTGTTCAAAAGAATACACCCTAATACAGGTGTTGAAAGTTCCTACCAAGGAACTAATTTCTTTTTTTTAAATTCCTGATGTGCACAATGATTATACCACTCAGAGTTAGCAGTTCCAGTGCTATTCCAGTGCAATTTTAGTGAAGTTATTGCTGTAAAACTTAAATGGCACATTGACACCATTTTAAAAAAAAAATTGAAAAAAAAAAAAAGGTGCTTTTGGTTCTTCCAGCTAATCTAACCAGGGACATAGCTGTCATGTCTGTTCAAATCAAGTTCCCTGTCTTAAACACTGTTTTCTTTTCGCTACCTTTTTAGAGAAGAACAGGTCCAACTCCTCTCTGTCTTGTTTCTTAATCTGATTATGCTCTTCTACTCATATGTATACCATCTGGTGCATGCACAAGCAAAATTCACTGGGCTTAGATGTAAAATCAGGTGACAAAATAAGCTTTTGTCAAGAAAGGACACATTGTGCAAAAATCTCTGAAAGGAAAGAAATTCAATACCAAAAAAAGGCAATAAAAATGCACAAAGTCATTATAACTGAAGTGATTCTGATTATATTAATGCCTATAAAAGCTTAAACGACAGCTTTCAGAAACATTTCTACAAAACAGAAACAGTTCTAAAAAGATATTTTTCAGAATTTCAATTAACAGAGGCAGTGACAACTCTGCATCATAATGGTCACCTATTATTTTTTATTCCAATAACTTCTGAGCACCTTTCACTAAAGTCTTCTGACAGTGGGATCTGCAGTGAGATTTGGAGTTTTGGTTCCAGTTTTTTAATTTTGTTTTTCGAAATTCTTTTATTGTATTTCTTTTTATCATTATTATTAATATTATTATATTGCTCTATTATTAGATGTTAAATATCATCATTTTTCATTTCACCTTTGTTTTGTTGAGTTTGCTTTTGGCTTGTTGCCAAAGCCATTAAATATACTGTAGCACTGTACATGCACTGTCCCAGCATATTATTTCAGCATTTCTTAAAGCACAAGCAGCAAGACAGAAACAAAATCGATCCTCCTCCTCCTTCTGTTCCCACAACCCATTTTGTCATATTGGAAAACGCACTGCACTGTGTACGAGGAAAGCAAATTCCAGATAAACTACTTGTATCAGACAGCGTTAATTTTGATACCCTGAAAATGCTATACAGTAGTTTTGTATTCCACTAAAAGAATACACAGGCTTGGAACAGTGCTTAGATCTTTACGAGAGCAAATCCAAATCCCTTCCACATAATCGCACTGCCTCTCACAAGGCTGACACGTCTTAAATGCTGCCTCTGTCTTGCTGTCAACTTATCAACTTTTACCCTGAAGCACAATCATTAAATATCCATGCCACAAGGCTAAAAGTTGAGTGTCGGCCTGACAATATATGATCAGAGTATTGTTACAGCTGTATATAATTGGTTTTTACCTTTTTCTATAGTAGATAAAGGTTCGAAAACTGCATACAATGAAACCGCATGAAAGAACTCTGTTTTCACTGCAAACTCAAGTTTTCAAAAGTCGGGACATGATAGAACTAAAATTACCTTTGACACCTTCGTTGTATTCATAAAGGGTATAGTTTGCAGCACCTGATTTTTCTATGATTCTTGCTTCATATAGTGCAACCAAAAAAATATGTTCTATGAGTAAAGACACATTCATGATTTCTTTTAACTGTTCATTATTCAAAGGCATTCAATTATGTGAGTTATAAGACTATTTTGCTCTGTCAGCAGACTTCCACTTAGTTTTCTCCAGGTTTCACTTTATCTAGAAAGACTTAAGCCTGTCCTATAGAAACTGGTTATTATTTTTCATGCAATTGCAATGTGTTTCTTGAGTCATGTCAACTCTGTACAGTAAATGAGAGGCATCCATTTGAATGATCCATTCTTCAAGAAACATAGGACAAAATGCAAACACATAAGCAAATTTTTGACTGGCATCAGATCTTTAAAACATGCCCTCAAGTCATGTGTTTAACCTGTTGACTCAGGAGATACAACCACAGGTATGTTATGACCAGCAATGTACATGTTCCTATTTAAACCAAAACCTGCGAAAGACAGCAGAAAAAATAAAATGCTGTTTTCTTTTACTTCATTGAAAACTAAAGCAGAGTTATTTTCCCAGTTAGCAAAAAACAAGGTCATTAAAAGTGAAATTCTGCTAACCTTTCTCATGCAAATTACCTAATTTGTACTGGGTATTATTTGCATGAGAAAGGGGGAAAATGTACTTGTCTAAAGAAGATATTTTATTACCATACTTCTAAAAGAGCAAACAACCAAAAGGATGAAATAACGGTCAAACAATAAGCAGAATGTTAACATGTGCCTGAATGGTTGAACTTTGTTTTTCAGAAGTGCTGTATCAGATAGCATAACAAGTAAATAAAACTAGAGCAGTTCAGCTTTATTGAAATAAAACAAGTAAGTACCTTATGCTTGCAATACACTGAAATTTATGTAGAAATATTATTCCCTATATATTGTTTTACCCAACTAGACCATTCTACAAAAGTTAGTTACATACGAGTCCTGTCAGCTAGTTTTTAATGTCATTACCTTTCTTTTATGATGAGTTGTTGAAGCATCCATTTCTTCTTCTCCTATATTGTCTATCTGTGAAGTTGGACTACAGTTCATTCTCTCCTCTTCTTGTCTCTGAAGTCTGTCTGCTACAGCCTGGATTGCTTCTGTCCATTCTTCCCTATCATGAACGAGCCAACATCTCTATTAGAAACTCAAAAAATATGTTACATGGTTTATAATGTTTTTCACCTGCTACATTGCTTCTACTTTCAACTTTCATGTTACGCAGCAGAAGACTTTCATAAATTAATCACTTCAATTTCCTTCCAAATTCTGCATTTTATTAAAGGTGGTGAAGCTGACCAGAAAGGATCACTGTATGGTTAATTTAAAGAATTAGCAGTCTCTAATTTGGTAAGTATTTTACTAGTGGAAACTTGAAAACACTTGTTCCAGGTACAATACAACTCAGAGCATAGGATGGTACCTCTTATGCAATATTATCTGATAACAACTTGTTATTTTAAGAGACTGTTTGGTATTCCCCCTCCCTGCAAGACTTTTTCACAGCAAATAAATAAGATCTATTAAACCATATCATGTATTCAACTCTTTGTTTTTCTCCTCTTAAAACTCAACTTAAAGACTTTTTTTCAAATTCCCCTCAAAAAAGGGCCTCAAAGATAACTAAATTCCTAAAAGCATCCTAAAAACCAGTGGCTGCACTGGTGGGCAGGCCCAGATGAGGGTTCCTGTGGAAGGACAAGCAGGGCCAGCTGAGCCCATGGCTATTCTGTGTGCTGGCTGACCAGCACAGACACACCAGTTGGCCCATGAGCACAGTACAGCCCCACACAAGTGCAGTACCTGCTGATTTTCACTCATCCAGCAAGGGAGAGACGGGAAGAGTCTGGTGATATTTATTACTGAATAATAATGCAGTGGGAGGTACAGAAGAAAGATAGGGTGGAGAAACAGTACCAAGGTAGAATAAAAAAAATTCTAAGTGAATATACAAATGAAAAAGAAACAACAGAAAAAGCAAAGTTGTTGGTTATTTATTGATAAAAACAATAACAGACAAATCATAGTACTAGTTTCAACAGGACAGATGTCCACAGAGGGAAGATGCAGTGCCATCATCTAAGTGGAGACAGAATACAGAACATTTAGCAAGGTACATCACCCCATATCTTCTACATGCTTTTCGTGCATTAAAAAAGTTAATTCTTAAGAGTCTGTGGATGTTTATTTGAAACAAGAAAAACTAATAAGCAAACACAAAATAAATTATAATAAGCATACTGCTTTCTGTGCCAGAAAGGAGTACACTAGGAAGAGTAAGACAGCAAGGCTGGAAATACTTCAATCCAGGTTTTGGTTGTTCAAAATTCAACACTTCAGAGACGTATCATGACATAGTCTTGGCTTATTTGAACACTCTCATTCCACCTACTTGCAGGCAACTCTTATGCTAGCTATGAGCTCAGATAATATTTTACAGAAGCTGACTTAAAAATCTTTAACTAACTGCTCAGATGTGCTCAGAATGTCACAGTTCCAAGTGCTGATTGCTGTGCAGGCCCAGCAGAGACTCTGATGAGGCTTTGGCGTAAGGAACAAGAAAAGCAAAAAAAGAGTAAAACCCTCACCGTTCCTCCGGAGTGTCTACGTGGAACGTCCTCTCTATAACAGTGGTCCACTGAAGACATCTGATAATAAATGTGTTTGGCTTTGGTCGCTCTGTTTTCATTAGCTGACATTCTAGAGAAATACATGACATTGCCTTTTTTATACATTGTCAGTTAATGGGTGAAGAGCAAATAAAATTACTTAAATGAAATACACGCAGTTTATGTGTACCCATTCAGGATATATCCAGCACATACAAGGAAATATAGAACAGCAATATAACCACAGGCTTGAACAAAAGGTAGCAATAATCATAAGGTGAAGAAAACAGTCAGAGGAATTGATGAAACTTGTAATGTTGTCCATATAAAGAGTACCATCTCCATTTGTGAACTCAGTCTGTGTTATGAGGGTAAGAAGAGTATTAGATCCCAGATTGCTACAGTATGCCAAGGAAACAGCAGTAGCCACAGGCATATTTTTCCATCTGCACCTGGCAAGAGGAATATGACATTTTCCCTTCAACGGTAACCATGTCACAGTTACTGATAGTACTGTCACTTCAGGATTAGATTTATTGTAAAATACCCTATCTAAGAAAATTCAGACGTTGAAATTAGTCTGATTATTAAATGTAGAACAAACACACATACACACACAGTGAGGTTGCCCTGGGAAATCATCTAGTTCTCTTTATGCCCCAAAGGAGAATCAGGTCTACCTATGCTATTTCTCAACTATTTCTCTACAATCTTTTTAAAATCCACAAAAAGTAGTAATTTCAAAACCCCTGTAAGCAAAGTATTCCATCCAAGTATAAAGAAATTATTTTTACAGTTGGAAGATTTTTCCTCAGATTTAATGCAACTGTTCCTATAAATTCAGCATATCTGTTTTTGTCCTATTGACTAATACTTTACCTTTTCAGCAGCTATCCCTTTTAGACATTTGAACACTGTTTTATCTCTCTTCAGTCTTCTCCGGCCTAAGTCAGTTAAACCAATCTGTCCTCACAGGTTGTGCTTTCAGATCCAAGATCTTCCTTGTCCCACAGTTCTAGACATACCGTAAACCGCCTATTACTCTTTGGTTGCAGGACCCCAACGCTGGCAATTCAGGCAATGGTTCGACGACACTATGTATTAGTTTTGCGACGCAGCATACTGCATTAAACATGACCACTGCAAAACACTGACCAACTAGAACCTCTTATTCATGCAAATATATTTAAACACTTTTCTGGAGTTAAGGTTACTCTATCAAAAGTGTAATTTGTTTTCCTGCAGCTACCACAAATATCACATCTCATCTTCTGGAATGCTATCACTTGTTCAAACCTGATCCAGATCAAACATTCGATCTCAAATTATTCATCTGGTTCACAAATCAATCAATAATGATATGTTCACTTACAATCTGCTGTAACTTCCTTTTGATATAGCTACCACCTACCTGTTGACCCACACCTTTTAGCTGACTATTCATTCTATAGCATAAAACCTTGCACTTATTCTTGGTGAATTACATTTTATTTATTACAGTTAATGTCAATGCTTTACAAGTCACATGACATGTACCACTTCACAAGGCATGCTTTTCCTTCACAGAAATAAATTATTTTGGCTTGACATAATTTTTCTTCACAAATTCAGGATCCTGAAACCTCAACTATCATCCACTGCAACTTTTTTATTTGAAACAACCAAGAAGAGTGGAAGTGGTTATGTCTATTGATACTATTTTTCTTCTGCAGAACACCTCAGAAGCTTAATAGACACATGTATAAGGAGTAAAAGAGGAGTAAATATTGCCCTATGCAGATGCATGTTCCTTGATGAAAAAACTTAGGCACTCACCAAACATCTATAAATTATTACATAAGTCAGACTGCTCACTTGTCAAGGAGATGACATTCCATTTAACAAACGTTTCATTAACAAAGCAAAACAGTAGTTCATCCTCACTGCTTATATACACTCTTTTAAGTCTTGGATGGGATGAGAGCCATTCTCAACATGTAGAGGAAAGAGCTACAGCAGGATGGAAACAGGAAGAGGGAATTTAACACGAAAGCTGGGAGAGAAACAAAGAGGGCAGAAGCACCGTGAAGCAGAGCTGCTTAGCCTACTTAACACAGCTTGTAGCTGGGTGCAAATATTACTCACGAGTTCAAAGAAACCCCCATATTCAGGGATATGGTCAAAGTCCAACTGTGATCACAATGACGGTGAATTCAGGGTTAACAGGCTATTTGTTCTTAACTTCCCCAGTCGTAGCTCCAAGGAACACGTGGGGCTACCTTCATAGCAGAAGAGCCTAAAAGCATTGTCTGCTTTAAGATTACCTCATCTTACTCCTGACAAAACCATCCGCTCATCTTTAATCCTACCACACTTCAATCATGTAGGATGAAATTCTCTTTACTCGGTGTCTGCCTAAGCTGCACACTCCTGGAAAATACTGCTTTTTAGAGATGAGACTTAAAACTTGGCAAACCAAGATCTTTGATATCCTTTCAGTATTCCTGTAAAAATGTAAGGCATTTGGCCACATGTAATGTAAGGCATGTAATGTAATGTAAGGCATTTGGCAAATGTAAGGATAAGAGTGTAGTGGAAGGAGCGTAAAAAATTACAATTACTAAAGAATAAAATCACTGAAAATCTATGCATTGAGTATAACCAGAGGCTACAGCTATCTCCCATCTCTACACATGCTAAATGAAAAGCTCTTTCACCTATATTCATAATGTCTCATCCTCTTCCTCAGATAACACGAAAAAGAAACTACCTCATTGAGGCAAAATCCAGTGTACATAGATGGCATACAGCAAGTTATTTACAGGAAAGATGGTAGGAAAAAAAGACTAGGGAATAAAGGGAGAAAAGTGGAAATGGAACAGGAAAAAGACTGGAACCTATGTGAGAAAGAAAACCATGGAGGATAGTTAGAGTATAACTAAACTAGAACAGCTAGTATAGAGGAAGGAAGGTAAAAGAAATTGCCAGAGAGAAAAGCGAGGTGACTGCATTAGAACAACCTGAAGGCAAAAAGGTACAGAGACAAACCTGCAGAAAAATCTGTATCAATCAAAAAGCACATTCTCTCCAGTGCCTGTAATGGGACTGAAGACTTTGAATTTGACCATTTATTTTCTCTTCACAAATACATAAAAAATGCATACATTTAAAATGCATTAATTTAGGTTTTTCAACTCAAGTATGAAAAAACTAGAACTAATAGAACTACATCTGCCTATGTCCAAATGCTATCTATAATATAGTCTTTACCTATATAGAGGGATATACTATATATAGTATAAAAATATTTACATTGTTACATGTATTATGAAAATTTGTATCTAATATACTACCTATATTACTTTTTTTCAGTCAGTCCTCAAAGTGATGATGCACATTATTAATAAGAACAAAACATATGGATGTATATAATAAGACCTGGTACTACAAAAGAGTATTTACTCTCTGCATTTGCATTACAGATGATTAACTAAATCAACTACAGATAATAAAAAAAAACCCTTAACAATTGAAAATGGCACTGAAAACATTAAAAAAACCCCTCCAAACACATAACCCGCAAAATGCCATTTCCCTATGACTGAAGGATATTATTGAAAAATAAAATCTAGCAAAACTTAATTAGCTTTTGTAATATCCTGTTACAAGTGGCTAAAGACTTGATTTCCTTGTGGAAGGTCAAAAATTAATACATTCATATCGTTCACTTCTGAAGCAAAAAGAGTTTCGGAAAGAAGTGGAGGACCAGTGTATTTCTAAAAGTGGTGTGCTACCCATCCTTCTCTAGTAGGTAAAAGCAACTGAAGTCTGCTGATATTTAGTAGGTCCATGTTTCACATGCTGCTGTATACAAATGTATGGGATAAACAGTATTTCTGCCATGATTGCAACAGGAATAAAAACTTCTTTGTGAATGTCTTTCACCTACCACTAGGGGAAAAAAAATCTAATAAGATGAATAAGTGCTGTAATACACAGTTACTGCTAATTACCAAAATATTTTTCTACTAATTAGTGGAAAAACTATAGTAGTTTTAGACAGAGTGAATAGTTTGGAAACTACAAAAGCACAGAAGAAAGAGTGAAACTGGCTACTGAGAGCTGGCTCCGAATGCTCGAGTGATAGTTGGGTCATTACCAAGAGTAGAGAACATTCTACCATAATGTCTTCAAGTTTGCTACTATACATAAACATATGTAATTAAAGGGCTGAATCTCAACTCAAAACAGTTGGAAGTCTAAATTATCATTCAAAAAGATGAGTAAGCCAGTAAACAGACAGACTCAACTTTGTGTTCTTGTATGCTAGCCATCTACAACTTGGAATTACACATTTTAATACTAAAGATTTCTGTCTTCCTGGGATGAAACATCAGTCATGAGAATTTTCCCCTTTAAAATTAGAGGGAAGGAAAAACCTTGAGGGAGAACACTTGTTCAAAGCAGCAAAATACAAAATCAGTAACAGGAATAGACAACTCTGTTCCAACAAGTGTGTAACACTGCTTTGGCCACTTCTGGATGTATACAGAAAATGGAAAAAAATTAAATTATGACAGTATAAAGAAATAAAATGGATGTTTTTCTAGCACTGAATTTCTCTTTTTTAAAAATAACAAAAAAAAAACCAACAAAAAACACCAAGGTCAGGTACATACCAGAGGTTAACTTTCATCTCCATATCTACAACCAACCCAAAAATTCTAAAATGTTAGACTATCTTTTTCAAATAACTGCTACTATCTAAATTAAGTAGTTATGCTAGTTAAAACTCTCCTGAGCAACTCTAACTACAAACTGTATTTCAAAACGTTCTGTTTACTTTACACCATTCTGAACCACAGATGACAAAGTTTGCTTGAAGCTGTAATTACTCTGCAAAGCTGGGAAGCCAATTAGAGGGCCTGAAACCTGCCAGTTCCAAAAAAAAAAAAAAAAAAAAAAGCACAGATCATCTGTTCAGATTTTATTAAAAAGTTTAAAGTTTGAATTCTATAACTTTAACCATATAATCACCAGTATAATTTTCCTAAATGCAGTCATTCAGCATAAAAAAAAGAAATAGAAAGAGTACTAATATCATTTTATTATTTCATATATGAAAGGTTTCAACTTCAGCAGAGTGTGTTGATACGGCTAGACAAGAATACTAAACATACAAGCATCCATAAAAAATGCACTAAAAAATGAACAGAAGGTTGCATATCTGAGAAATTATTTCTAATACAGATTGAGTTTTAGCACAAAGGATAACTTCTTGTGATTAACAAATGATATAAAAAAAGAGTATCAAGGCACTGCTTGTATTGTTTAGAATATATGCACTTTTAAATATATAGAATGGTGTCTGTGTACAGATCTATATCTATCTATTTGCATTACAATTTAACCTTATTCTTACCTTGGTCTTTCCTTCACAGGATAAACATTTTTGTCCCAACCTTTGCCTATTCAATTGCTGCTCCAATTTTTTTTCTTTCTCATGTCAAAATTTAATGAACAAACTGCTTAAAAATGTCTTCTTCCATTATTGCTACTCTGCACTCCACACACTTCTCTGATGACCTTTTTTGTTAGACAAGGAGCAGACAACTAGTAGAACTAACACACCATTTTCAAAACACTGACACATGCTTTTGCTTATATACATAGGAAAAGCTATGGTTTTTACATATATGTGCAAATACATGTGTGTACTCACACACACACACCCCACCTTAGCTTTATGTCTCTTGACTCTCCCATTTGTTTACCCACTCCATATGGGAAACCTACTTTTCTGAAGCTTTCCTAAAGGTTTTGTTCTTTCTCACTACATCTTATCTAAGGGGAGTATCACCTTAAAAAATAAGTTTGGTCACACAGAGATTTATGTGAACAATTTATTATCCCTTCCTTGGTCCCAACAAATGCAGGTTTACCCTAAAAAAGTCATCCCCAAAACTGTTAAACAGATCATTTTTGTACATCGTACCTCTGATCATATCACTCTTTTCTTGGTATTCCTCATTTCTTACCCAGTTCTATAAACATCAAATATAGGTACCTTGTCAACATGGTCTGTCGCTGCAGCCTACCATCATCCTCTTTATCACTCTTTATTCAGTATCAAAATGCCATCCACCCTTTTACTCTCATAATTTCAGCACCAGTTCTCAAAAGCATTTCTAATTTCTGTTTGCCATACCAGTTCCCTTTTAAACTCTTCTTAAAACTCTCCTTCACCATGCCTTAAAAAACAAGAGTGAAGAAAGGAGGGAGGAAGAAAGAAAGGGATAAGATAGTAAAAATCTAACTTTGACAATGGATTAGTTGTTGATGTGCTGAGACCACTGCCTGTACTACAGGCTAATACTGTCTCATTGTTTTCTCATACTCCCCCCATCTGCTTACGTCCATCTGCTGTTCCTTGTTTTATATTTGGAATTTTAGTATTTTGGAGCATGGACTGAATTTTTGTTCTGTATGGGTAGAAATCCCACTTCTGCGGGGCTTGTCTCCTGACAAGTACTTATATGTGCTTTGATAATATAACAACATATATGACTGCAAAATAAACATAAAACCCCCTTTAATTATATTCCTTGAAGGTGCAAAAGATCAAACTTGATGCACTTCATCATGCTAGAAAGTCTTTTATTTCTAATACTTCAAAAAGTACCACAGTAGCATCCATTCTTCCTGGCATTACAACTAGTTTGCTATTTGCCCTGTCATGTAAAGAGGGAGAATGAAAATAGGAGATTTCTGCATGGATTTTGCCTGGGCTTTACTTTGTCTTCATGGAAACACCCCAATTTTATTTAAGAAACTGGGTTTATCACACTAGCATGAAAATTCCCAGGCCTGGCTTTTTATAAACTTAGACCTGCCATGCTTATACCAGGCCCTACATAGAGATAACTGGAAATTACAGGATGCTATACTGGTGTCTGAGAAAGCACTATCTGCTAAAATGGAAGGACGAGACCAAGGAACTCATATTCATTCACAGTCCAAGCCAACAACTGAACCCAAATTTCAAAGTCAAATGACAGAATACCAACTATACCATCCAGAAACCATTCATAAAGTAATATGAAAGCCTTCCAAAGAAAATTACTGGTCTAGTTTTCCAGAAAGCTAAACATTTCCCCCTCCAACACAGATCAAAATATGTCTTATACACATACAGATTTGAGTTTGAATTTCCATAGATGCATTTGCACATAGTGTATTACACAGAGATGCCTTTTTCTCTCCACAAGTGTTTTCAGGGTTGAATGAACATTATTTATTCAATTCCACTGTTATTATTTTGGAATAAAATCCACACCGTAATTACAAATATCCAGAGTTACATGCTCATCTCTGGGTTCATGTTATCCAGTGTTGTAACAATTTAAAAAAAAAAACTACTTAAATTTCATTGAAAAGTTATTTCTGGAATCATCCACAAGGTCATGTCTAATGCCAAGGCATTTTGATGTATAATTTAATCTCACTTACAACAGACATATATATTTTCCTACCTATTTCTTTAAAGAATGTCTTCAGAACTCTTTAAACTCTTAACATTATTCCCCTGAAACCTTTCAACTTTCATGTTTTGAAGATATTTAAATCCCAAAAATAATAAAATCTTGTCTCTGGCCCACTGAAACATTAAGACTAGGAAAAAGTTGCACAGATTCTCCATTTACAATAGCCAAGGTAAATCAATAATCACTTCTGCAGAGAAAATAAAATAAAGGAAAATTTATAAAATTTTACCTTCTCATGATAACTAAAATTTGCTTTTTTTTTCCAAAGACAAGAAAAATGGTAGCTGTACCACAGAGTGCTTAGAAAGCACTGTCTTTCAAGATAGGAAAGAAATTCCAGGTGACATCATTTTTGGCCAAAGCTCAAAGACCACTGAGAAGGGATACAGCTCTTCCCAATTATTCCACATATAAAGATCAAAATGAAGGCAAAGGGCCAATTCTTAGAGATACTTCATCCCAAATGTGCTACGTGATTACCTACATACTCATTGTGTATGTGAGAAGTATTTTTCTTTGATCAGTGAAGTCACACATGTTCCTTAAGTAAAACTGAAGTAGAACTCTTCCCCACTCTGCTTTCCCAAATAATGATGACAATCAAAGACCAAAGTGGTTTACACAAGGCAGCGTTGATTCCACTTACGCAACAGTGGACCAGTTGAAAACAGTGTTACGAGGCCACACTGGGGTTTTTTGGTCGGATTTTGTTGTTTGGTTTTATTTAATTGAAGCCAAAGTATTTTTAAACTGGTTCTGACTGCATAAATGCCTAAGCAGAAGCAATTTAAATTAACATATTTTATTTTGCAGTTGAAGTGGGCTAGAAATGCACACCCACACAGTTACCGTGACTCAGTCAATCAGGAGTATCTGTTTAAGCTACAGCAGCTTGATTACTTGCAACTGCTTCTTTCTACCTGAAAAGAGCTGAACTGATTTTGAACCAGCCAATTCAAGTAAGCTCACACTTCTGAATTTATCCCTGAAAACCAGTATCAACCGGTTTTAAGTTTTCACAATGAACTTCCCCCCAGTGTAATTACACCGCCTTCATTTATCTTCAAGTGCATGGTTACATACTACGGCACAGCTTTTTGTGAGTCTCAGTGTCAGGGCATGAGCATTAAGGGACTAACAGCATACTTCAAATACACAGCTCGCTCATCTCCCATTTAAAAGGCGGCAGTTCTGTTTGGTGTAAAATTGGCTGGCTCCACAGGAGAAGAGCCAGAGCGATTCCTAAACACTATCCAGTGTCACCAGATCTGACTGATTTGTTCACCCCTGGAGTTATGCAGCAGGTCCGAGATGCAGTGTGGAGTGCACACTGCTGCCTTCCATGTGCACCTGAGGTCGGGAGAGTAAAGTCCATTCAGGACACCTGAGGGCAGTCCTGCATCCTTCCCTGGGGCTCAGCTCCACCCAGCCCCACTCTGTTGCATCCTTCAGTCAACTCTGTTTCATCTTCAGTGCTCTAAGGGAGAGAGATCCCTCACCTCCATTACAGGCCCATGTGGTTCCACTGCATTTTGGGTGGCTGGCAATGCACTGAAGCATGTGTGATGCCTCAGTCTCTCCCTAAGTGAAGTGTCTATCTGTTTATGCATCCGCTTCCAAATGCCTTCCCCCCATATTTCCTCACAGAACACTCCAAGGAAAAGGAATGGTCTCTGAACACTACATCCTATGACAAAACACCATCCGATGAGAAAGGCTTTATTAGCAAAGACATATTTATTACTGAAAGCACTGTTAGTAGTATGTAAAATAACTTCATTCTCTCCAGCCTTCTTGTCATTCCCAACAGAGTACACAGATGACACAACATCAGGGAAAGGGTAATGCTCAGGTGTGGAACTTTAGGGAGCCACACTAGGAGAAATGATACAGTGACTGGGAAAGAACCTTACTTTTACAAAAGTAAAGCTCATATCACAGGACTGGAAGGCAGCGGACACTGGGGGGGAAATATTTATATAACGGAAGTAATTAGCTCGACAGAGCTGGTTATAAAGTTTTAAACTACAGAACAAGTATCATACAAAGCAGAGCTGTGCAAACTTTCAAGTGTTTAACTCCAACAGTACTATGAAAATAATACTGCAGCCTTGGCCTTTTCTGCTTAAATAACAACCTGCAAGCAAGAGCCAAAGATGTCTATCATCTGGAGAGCAAAAAGTAGACTGAGACCACATTCTCACTTTACAGATAGCTACAAAGATTACGTGAAGATAGGACTGTAAAGACATATCTTTAAGTCCCTGCCAACCTAATCAAGATGGTATTAACAGTGATCTCACACTCCATCTGCCTGGCTAGTAATTTATGAAAAACGTACTTCACTATTACAGGAAAAATATGTTGCACTGCTTGTGGCCACAAACCTACGGCAGCAGCTCAGGAACTCTTGGATCAGAGGCCATGAGACCAGTTCTTGACATTTACCAGGTACTTCCCATGAGATGTGATTCATTCATATAACAATTTTGTTTGTTTGTTTGTTTGCCCTACTGATGATCTCATCTTCAGACAGATAAAACAGCTGATGAAAAAATTTACAGTCCCTTACAATTTAGAGTGCAATACCATACTGTTTTGCTTTTCATCCTGTGAATTCTACACAGGCACTTCATTCAATTTCATGAGATTCTGAGTGATACATCTCCCTATTCTTGCACTGATCAGCAATCATTTCTGATAAAATTACTCCTTTTCCTGCCAGAAAACAGAAAAAGCCATCTTGCTTATCAAAATTGTATTTTTTTCAATTAGTATTGCATGCTTGTTCCTTTAGCTTGCATTGCCTTAGACTCAGACCTACAGGACTTGCTAGTTGCAGAAAGGATTTTTGCGGGGGGAGGAGTGGGAGGAGGGGAGAGGGAGAGGGGAGCAGTGGAGGTGGTGATGATGTCATTTTGGAAAACAATATAAAATCTTTCCATTTACAGTAAGGCAAAGTTCAAGGACAGCATTCTAATACTAGAATCACATAACGTGACCTCTAGGTACCAAAACCTCCCAACCAACAACAGTATAAACACACTGGAACTAATTGCTAATTATGTATTTCTTTGCTTAGCAGAACTACCACTTGGATCACCCTTTTAGTTGCTGTAGCAAGGGAAGATAGGACATGCAACGAAGAACATGGTAAAGCAGGACAAAAAAATCCCACTGTGTTTCTACAAATAGTCTTTCAGCTCCACACTAGGGAAAAGGTACCTAGAAAACTACTAACTGCATAAAAACGTAGTTAGAATATGCAGAGCAATAACTAAGGAATAATGGCTTATGTTCTAGTCAATTCCTACTCATATGAACAACTTAATGACATCACTGCTTTTATGCTGAATAGCAACATGGCAAAGCGAGCCTCTAATACTATTAGAAGGTTTGCACAGTCAATATCATTTGTAAGAATTATACTACAATCACAACATGCAAAGTTTTCCTCCTCTGGCTGTGAGACGAGACATGCACTTGGAGCATGAGATTATTTTCTTACCAAATAAAATACACAAATTACTTTGTATACACAAAGGCTGAATCAATCTCAAGAACAATTTCATCAAGAAAATAGGAAAATTCAGTCCCAGTAGCATTTGTTCCATCTTCAACAATGCAGACGAAGGGAACCCTTTCTGTAAATACACATACTCTTGCAGCTCCTAGACGCCTCTATAAAACTAAACACTGCCACTTACTGTATTACAGTACCTTAATACAATTTTAAAAGAAATTGGGTAAATTTTCTAGTGTTCTTCTGAAAGTTTCTATGTGTGATATCTGCAACTCATACTCCGGGAGATTTTTTTGTCCCCTTAATTTGGCTCCTCAAATACTTCCATTTCTATTCACAAACACCCTTCTATGAATCTCATTCTGCCAGATCAAAAAAACCTACAGATTTGTCTTTTAGAAACATTCTTGGAAAACAAGTAATCTTCACTTTATCCAACAGATACACACTTCGTAGTTTTGTTAATATATATGCAAATTGTCTGATTGCTTGAAATTACTGATTAACAAGGCTGGAGAGCTGATTACCTGATTATCCAAGAGAAAAATAGCTTAGCATGATTTTGCGTCATTTGACAGTCTAGATAATTTTCTAATTAGAGTTTTCAAGTGAATTCAGAGATACCAATGAAAAAGAGAGAAGAGGTCAATGATCTTTCTAGGAATTTTCTTCTTACAACAATCATTTGTCAAATGTCATTGTTATTTACAGACACTTCAGACACACATGCACAAAATTGAGAACTTAGATTTCCAAAAACATTCAAAACCCAACCCATGATAAAATCTTTTATGCTATTGTAAAGATACCTTGTAGAGGTAGAGGTAAGATTAGTGGTGCACTAGTATGGTACATAGCAAAAAACTTGCAGTGTTATCAATAAATTCTGAACTATACATGAAGCAATATATAGCAGATAATCTGTCAATATGATGAAAGAATAAGTACTGGAAATACATACTTGCCACAGAAAAGTTGTTGAGTGGATATGGCAGATCCACATCCTGGGGCTTCTCCTTATAGCCTATGAAAGAGCCATCTGTCTTTAGCAGGAAATATCTTGGCCGCCAGTTTTTTATATATTCTCCTAAAGTAGAAAAAAAAAGTTCATTAGTGTTGTAGAAAAAACCTAAACTTGAATATCAAAAAATATAAAAATAATATATCAGTGTCTAACATTAGTTATACCAAAATCTTTTAAGATATTTTCCATTTACAGAGAAAATCTTAACTCCCACCAAAAGAAGAGAAAATTGAATTGCAATGGTATGCCTGGACTGTAGAACGATGCCTCTGGAATAAGAAGCTACAAGTACAGTATAGTAATATTCCATAATTCTAAATTTAATCACACTACACTCTTTGAAAAATCCTACATCTTTACACCTATAAACAATTCAATTTTTTGTCCGAAAAAAAATAAGCACTACAGTTTGACTTTTAATAACCAAGTGAAATCTAAACTACTACAAGGTAGAACATTTACCCTGCTAAGCCAATGCAAAAGTCATTAATTTCCTCGAAACATACACTAAACAAATACAAGAAAATTGAGGGTAATTGAAAAACCTACAGAAAATACACTTAACAAATGTAACTGAGAGCAAAAGGAATAAAAAAAAAATAAGTAGAAGCCAATTACCTTCCAAGAGATAATTCCAGCAATAAACCTACCATCTCTATCTTCCCCCTACCCCAGGCTAAGCAGAAGATTCTGCAAGCTATGAGGTATTTAGGATCAGAAACATACAGAACACAAAGACAATAGCTTAATTAATGCTACTTATTTGCTATTAAGGGCAAAAAAATCTCTTTCATTCTATTATACTTTACAATACCACACGAAAATCCCACCAACAGTTTCAGTTTTAGAGTGCAGTTACTCAGTTAAGTACAGGCTACTTTAGATTTGCCCAATTTTTCCCATCTTTGTTTTCTATATACTCTGCAGAGTAAACAATGAGGACTTATTTAAACTTAAAATAAGTCACTGTTTCATCATTATACAACTGAAAATTTTAAGAAGAAAGTGTATTAACAATGCAGAATCTCCAATCACACCTAAGACTTCTCATCGTTTGCAAAATGCTCTGAATGAACCATTCCAGGGGCTGCACTGGTCCTGTGCTAAGCCCCAGACACTTACTGCTGTTTACCACCTCAGCACCCTGTTAGCTGTAGCTACATAGCTTTTAGGCAATTCAAAAGTCGGAAGGAAGTTTACATCCACCTAACATGGAGCTTACTTCATTAAAGGGTCATCTAAACATTATTAATCGCATCTTCACCTTTCCATCACAGCAATCAACTAATTGTCACTGAAGTTCCACATGGGAATCACTGGTATGGCCTTGATGAACTTGATCACAGCTTGTAAGAATTTTGATGATACCCATAGCCTAAAAAAAAAAAATCTAACTGCAGCCACTAAAATTTCTGATTTTCAAAGTAGAGAAGAGGGGTTGCAATAGGAGACGGAGAAGAGGAAAGAGAAGAAAAACTAACACTGGGCTATTCAGGCTGGCTTATGTTATCTGGCCCTCAGCAGGAAAACTTCCTATTTAGTCCTGCTTCTAGATAGCAGGGTACCTGCTTGATTTTTTTATATAGGCATTTTCATGTAAGTAGAAAGAATTGAAAAAGTCAAAGTATGACTTAATTTGATCACAAAATGAATAGAGCAGATACAGCACTAGTTACATTTGTATTGATGCAGAGCTTTATCTCAGACTTCCGGTACTAGCTGGACTGTGAACATCTCTACTGACACTGCCACTCTGAACGGATTTCACAATGGGAAATCCCAGCTAACAAGAGAGCATGCAATAAAAACCAAATCAAAACAAACAGGTATGAGATACTTTGTAAGTTGAAGAAGAAATGTAAGGGCAGTATAGGAAAATAAATATGTAACTTTAATATCAACAATGCAAACTACATCAGCATTATATAAAAAGGTAAATACTTCTTAAATTAAGTTTGCTGAATACTTGAAAAAGAAATAATCATAGGCCTAAGTAACGGTATGACTCATATTTTAGAACTATTTAAAATATGCCTTGCAACAAATTTGCTGAAATCTGCATGGACTCAAAAGTTGAAGCCAAAACAAAACCTTACATATCAGATCATCCAGTATAAGTTTTAAAAATATTAATATCCTAGTTGCTTTGTAAAAGAGATGATAAAGAGAATCTTCTGTATTTTCCTAATAAGTTATACCTCATTTCATTGTAAGAGTAAGTGACTGTTTATGAGAGAAAGTGCCAGTTGCTGGGTTTACAATCTATCAAGATCTTACTCTTAGTTCTAAGGTGGGTTAACTTCCATGTAGGCAGGCAGCTAAACGCACTGATGAATTCGAGGACAGCATGGAGACAGTATCAACATGCCCAAAGCAGGTCAACCAGGTTTCAAAGAGAGTCCTCCTTTCTGCAAGGAATAAACTGAAAAGGGAGATAAGCAGACTCGGCTCTAAGACTTAAGGGTGATAGGGGAAGTACACTTAGTAGTCACTCAGAAAAGAACAGAAGCCTTTGTTTACTTACATACACTCTCCAGGACTAAACCTATAGAAAAGGCGACCATTCTAACAGGTGTCCTTAGAGATCCAGCACACACTTCTCTGATCACTTACTCCCTCTTCACTGTTTGGGCCAACACTTAGATGGAGTATCTACTAGCAGCCAAATGCAAAGTCTCTTAACCAGAAAACCAAACAGGTTTCTGATCATCTATAGAGTTATGTGGCTGATGTTCTGCCTGGAGAAAAACCATTAGAAGAGTATGACTAGCACTTCCAAGCTCCTCTGAAGAGAGTTAGCAACTTTCGACAAAAGCTAATCATAGGACAGGTAAGTACCAGTTTACCCATGAGCACAGCTGTACCTCTGTCTTTGCTCTGCAAACTATAGCTAGACATAGAAAAAGCAATTTGAAAGCAATTGTAAAGCACTATGGCTTCATAAGGATCCATATGTTTCTTTCATAGACATATTTCTTTAAGGAATGGTTCTTCTAAACGGTTTCCCAACATTATTGATGGTCAGACTGCTTTTTCAAGACATCTATACAAACACACACACATAAACCCCCTAATTTTGTCTTGAAATGACCAATATTCCAATCCCTCTCCAAGCCCTATACTTGAATATTTATCATCTGCCCTACATTTATTTTGCAATTTAATTAACAAATCAGTGAACACTTTTGAGGACTAAAGTAAATGGTGGTATCAGTGAACAGTTCACTTAGCTGCTCAAGTGGTTTAATGGCTCTCGAATGCACTCTAGATGTTCTCTTATAACTGCATTCCTTCTACATAATCTGCCTAAAGATAGAAAATCATCTGAACAGACATGTGCTTACTGAACTTCCCTGAAAGAAATAGTCCATTAAAAAAAATGCTAGAGCAAAGCAGTGTATCTGAAAAGGAAAAACTTCCATGTCTTCTAACTGAGTAGCCTCACATTAAAAAAAAAAAAAAAAAAAAAGTACATTTTTTGGTATGAGCAATATTCAATCACTTTAAAGATATTTGGAGTGTATGTTTGTTAAACATCTCAACACAAGAAAACTAGAGGAAATTTACAACGGAAATTCATTAATTCAAGTGAAAAAAATTCCATGAGAAAGGATAAGTCCAGGCAGGCTAACCAAACCACAAGATATCCTGACAATTTAATGAAATGGAGCTGCAGTACTTAAAAAAGCAGTGAATCTGCCATAGAGAATTAATAGGCTTGTACCTGCTTCCTGCTGAGTTAATGTAAGTTAAATTATTATTTTGCCTAAATTTATACCCTTCTAAGTTGAAAAACACGTTCTTTTAGGATCTGTTTATTAGACAGTAAGAAGAGGTTTCTAATTGCAACCACTGTAGCAAAGAAAGCCAAGTAATTCCTACATCATTTTAATTCTAGGCAAAGTTTTTAAAGCTACTTGAGAAAAGTGGCACTAGAATATGTATCTCGCTGATACATACAGAAAATAAATACATATGCAGACACAAAGCACAAATTTATAATCAATTTTATGTTTTTGGGGTCTTCTCTTTTAATAACTACCGAGAGAATACACCCAGAAGATGAACACAGCAGTATATGCCCGAAGCACATGAAAATGCAATCTGATCTTCATGCAAAAAGCACCCTCGTAACATGCAACTCTTTAATTAACGTTGTATTTAATAATACACTGGCTAACAACAGTAACACAGAATGCTTAATGAAGGTTTGTTTAGAACATGACCCTCACGGTTGCCTCTTTATTCGCCCCTGTACTGCAGCCTTAATGATTTTTCTTTTCTGCCTTTGGCAGACAGTAACAAGAATCCTGCCTTCAGGACATTTCACAAACTATGTTTATTCCAGCAATGCAATGTTGGTAGTTTTGATACTGCTGAAGAGCTTCAGAAACAAGAGCTTTCTAAGAAATCATATGAGTAGTCAAAAAAAATCCTTGTTAGACAAATGTGCCACTCAAAGTTTGTAATTTTTTTACTTCACCTCAAAACTCAAACTCTTTTCACACTTATTTTTCACCTCAGATTTGAGAGTTGCTATTGTTAGCCTCACCACTTGTAATCCTGAAGCATATGGAAATTTAGCCATTATTGAAAAATTAATCTGTAATTTAAAATTAGTCTTGTTATTAAAAATGTATTTTTTAAAATAATCACTTTGAAAAACATCTACATTTTTCAATATGTAAATGGTTTCAGAGGTGTGAAGGAAATGTCTTTAATATACAGTGCTGATAAGCAACAGAAACCTGAGTTCAAAAACTTGCTTCCTTAAAAGAAGCAACAGCTGCCACACAGACATAAGTGAGATTTAAGGGGGGGGGGGAACAACAAGAAAAAGCAAACTGAAAAAAAAAAAACCACCTCCAAGAACACACCAAAATTCTGCCTCTTGTCTGTTTCACCAATTTATTCAAATGGCTTTAATAGAAATAATACACAAATATTGCTTTCCCTTCTTTTTTGTTAAATCAAACTCCCTACAATAACATTTAATAAACAGAGAGGGAAAAACATGACTTTATTTAAGACCATTAAACAAAATTATTTAAAAGTCAATAAAATATCCATATGCAATTTTTCTTTAAAAGAAACAACTGCAATTAATGTCAGGTCAAATGAAATTATCAGTACCAATGCCAGTGGTTTTGAGATTGAATTTCCT
The DNA here is from genome assembly GCF_003945725.1 of Corapipo altera. Classification (NCBI taxonomy): domain Eukaryota; kingdom Metazoa; phylum Chordata; class Aves; order Passeriformes; family Pipridae; genus Corapipo; species Corapipo altera. The sequence continues at coordinate 5,519,899 of NW_020884923.1, forward strand.
TACCTTGGCCCTCTGAGGGCAGTGTTACCTAACACACGATTGGAAGCATCAGCAGACTATTTGATTAAGTCAGTAGACACTATGTAAATGTAAAGCACTTCTCTTAGAATATTTTACTTACTTCTAATTTCATTATAAGAAATTTGCTACTGTAAAAAATAAAATAATTGTTTAAAAAAATTAGAAAGTATAACCTGTCCTCATAATTTGATATGTCCTTCTATCTAATGTAAATGTGTAATCATACATCACATATTTTACAAAAATCTTATTACATGCCAAAAAATTAAATGAAATTGATTTTTTCTAACATGCTTTAGTGTTTTAAAAGGTATTTTTATCACATACCCTCTCCCAAGTCTTTGCTGGTAGTTCAAAGAAAAGCAGAATTTGGAACTAACACTTTCTGATTCTCTCTTACAATGAGACAGTGATCATTTATTTATACTGTTTTCCCACAGTTCCCAGTAATGCTGAATGACATTTTGAGCACATCTGTACTTACATTACTCAAATTAATTTTTCCAGTCCCAATTGGGAAATAGGAAACATTTCATGCTATGTGTGGGCATTGGCTTATACCACAGCTAGGTTTCCATAAAGTTTCTTGCAAACTGGAAAGTTTATGTGAGAAAGTTAGAGTGCCTTTCACTGTGCATGACAGCGCAATGATCCAGCGCAGATATCAGTAAGACTGGTCACTTTATGTTCACCTATTTATAGGTACGTGGGCAGAAACCAGTGAAAACCTCACAGATGTTAATATTCTGCAGAAGGCAGCGAGTAGCCTCGGGTATGAGCTCTAGAAGTGGCTCAGCTGAGCAAGGGGAAAGGAAAGGAGGGACAACTCTCTGCCCTCCATGCCAGACAAGATGCACCAAAGAGCTGGCAAATGGTAGATTCTTTGTTCCTGAGGCAGTACAAAGCAGTGACCAAAGAGAAGGGCTCCTACTAGGAAAGAAGATTTCTCCCAAGCAGAGAAGCGCAGTCAGGACGAAGACATGGAGGCAGCTCTCCATGGTCTCAGGTGCACACCTCTGCAGCTAAAGCGATGGGGAGAACCAATTTCCTCAATGGAAAAATTTTCCCTGCTCTACTTCAGGGGTTTCCTTCCCCCAAGGTTGTGAATGTAACCTGCACACATGTTCCAGGGTTCTAGGGTTCAAATGACCAGCCACCATGGCTTTTTCATTTTGATGGAATCAGTCACTGCCCTATCTTGTATAAACGCAGCAGTACTTCAGCTCCTGCTGTTTATTCAACCCTTTTCTGTTGCATTAATAATCTTTTCTCTAAAACATGTAAAAAAAAATCTAGAGAAAAATATTCAATAACAGAGACATATCACTATTCAAACATAAATGCAGTTTTCAAACTGGGCATCTACAATATCCATTCAAAATTACTGATGTGTTTTGGCATCTCATGGAAAATAAATGTTCATTTTCATATGCACGAAATTTTGTCCTTTTAAAAAATCATACCAGAAATACTGAGCTAGCTGACATCCTGACAAATTGAGAATTGACCTTTACCATGCCCATTTTGAGCCAACAGGAAGAAAAACTTGCCAGTTTCAACATCACTCTCCCTTCCCTTTCATTCTTGAAGGATAAGAATTAGAACAATAAATAAATTAAATAGCAGTTGATATTACCACATGCTGTCTGGAATAACAGAGTCCTGTATTGCATCAGCATCCCTGAGCAACAAAGGAGATCAATATTTTCTAAATATGCCTGCTATTCAGGAATGGAAAACCAAGGTCTGTATTCTGGAAACATTTAGAGACAGTGTTCACATTTTCTAAATTTCTCTCTTGCACAGGGATTTACAGCATAAAAGCCCAAAAATGCTACACTATTTAGCTGCTTCTCAGAGCAGCTTTTTATTTTTTAATAGTGTTGAGCTGTACTTGTGGTAAATGCAAAAAAATATTTGAAATATTGTGTCACGTATTTTTTTATAGCTAAAACCTTACTGTTCTCAGTAATTTTAAATATTTGTAATTTTTTTATACAAGGCTATCAGTATCAAGTGGTATTTTGTATACCAGAAAAAATATTACTTTCCTTTCTTCTGGTTTTATCAAGTGCTAGTAGACCAAAGGATCTTTTGTAGATTTTGAAAATATTTTAAAGAGTAGGACGAGTATACGAATATTTATCTATAAATTACAGTGAATTAGACAGTCAGCTACAGCAGCAAAAATTTAAATTCATGTACTTGGTAAAAATTTATTAAATCAAATGATTAAAATATAAATGCTTTTTACATGTAGCCAAGGTGAATTAAGCATCCTCTTAATACTATCTACATACAAAATTTTGTAAGACAGTTAACACTAGTTTGTACTAGAAATTTCAAAATTTCCATTGTTTGCAAAGGAGTATGATAAATTTGACAATAGCATTACCATTCAGCTGAGTTTCTTTAACAGATTAATGCGTTGTCAAAATTATGTGACTTTTCACCCCTTAAAACTTGTACACTTGCTAGCATGTTTTCACAAAGCAAACTGTCTCTCTTTTAGAACTGGCACATTGCAACAATTTTAAAATAGCTCCTCTGAACTTTCTCCTTGTCACTAGGTGTGCTCTTAGCCTCAAATCTTGCCAGGTGCCAAAAAAGCCAGCACCAACACCATTCATCTACGTTTCTTCATCAAGCACATCGCTGAAGTCAACCTTTTTGCTTTGTCACTTAGGCTGCATCACTTGCAAAGAATCAGTACAAGATATACAGATTCCTCAAACTGCTTGAGCTGAAACAGCTCCACTACTGCTGTACACACCAGGAGATCTTTTTGGTTGCATGAAATGCTTCATGATATACAACAATGCAGCACTACCCAGAGTAACCGAGCTTCGCACCAGTAGGGACAAACACCATAATTCTGTGAAGAAGGACCAACAATGCAACAGGTAAAAAGCAAATCTCAATCTGCAGTGCTGGTGACCTCTGTCTAGACTCAGACGCAGAAATTGGTACTTGGGTAGGAGGTAGACACACCTGAATATTCAGTTAAAACTGACATAACCTAAAATGGACATCTTCCACTCTGCCACAGTGACAACAGAAAGGCACAGCACATGCTCCCATCAGTAGTTATTGTTACCCATGACCTACAGATGCTTATCAGACCTAGGATGGAAGATACAATAAAAAGGGGTTCCTTCGCTTTTGGTGAGGGCTTGGTGGGAAGCAGTGGTTAGGTTCATTTCAATAATATTTAAGTCACAGTGTGACTGACCAAAAAACCCTAAAACGTGTTGATAACTGGAAGACATGACTGCAATCCATAGCCACGCTGGCCTCAACCACTATTTAATTTTCCATTTTTCAGTTCAACACAGATATCTGAATGTTGAATGTCAAATAATACTAGAGAAAAAAAGTCATTATTTAAAAAGTTTTCATTTTTACCTTTAAAGTAAGAGATCACCTGGACAACAGTGCTTTTGTTTAGCCCTTTTTGGGCTAACTTAATTTCCCTCCCTTTATATCCTTTCTCACACTTCTTTCATGTTATCTTGGAAACTCATCATGACCAGAAATCACTGAACAAGAAATAAGAAAGGATTTTAGTGGAAGAAAGAAGAATGTATTCCTATAGAGTGATCCAAATTTATTTTATGTGCAACTGTAAAATATAAGTTATGCCTGACCAGCCCTTTGCCTTCGGAGAAAGAACTGAAAATAAGATCAAGTGAAAGAGAAAATTAGTTGCTAATCTCATTCTAACCCCTAGCATTTACTTGCCTACTCTGTAATACTAGACAATCACCAATTGGTACTTTCCGCATAAGAAAAGCTCAGGATGCAGAAGTAGGGGTATGCAACCTACTAGTCTTGAGGCAGACAGACAAAGCTATGTAAGAACTTGTAAAGCACCTGTCTCCCAAACGTTTGAGACTGAAATAACTGCATTACTCTTTCTACATCCACAAGTACCAAATTTGTTAAGTCATTGTTTTGTTTTTTTAAAACCCACCACATGGAGAAATCAGAAGTTTTCTTCCCCACAAGAAAAGGCTCTTTTTAGGAATAAACAACGGAGGGAGGGAAGATATTAAACTCCTGAACTAATTAACAGAAGTAAGAAAGGCGGTAGGGGACAATGATAATTAATACATACCCTCCTCCTAACCAAATCTCCACATACATTCATTCTGTATATGCACACACAACAGCAGCATCATAAACCGTCTCAAGTTCTTGCCATTATTCAGTTCGACATCTGCACATGTTTATGCGTCTCTCCAAACAACCTCTTGAACACCCTGCTGGAGCTGTCATTTTTTTCTTCTCCCTATCTGGCAGATGGCAAGTCAACAATCGGCATCAACAGCAGCCGAATATCTCCCCCCTCCATCCGACCCCCCTAAACAGACACAATAATAACTTCTTTGTGCTTCCCCACAATGCAGCTGCTTAAACCATTTCGCTACAAGGCTGCTTTGCCTTAATAAAAAAAAAAAAAAAAAAAAAAAAAAATCCCTTCTGTCAAGTCTAAAAAGCAGCATAATGTTAAGCAAGCTAAAGCCACAGCACAGCTGCAAACGGGCAGACACATTGACAGCTCCTCCCTTAACAAAGCCCTGTGAATTGAAGGGGGTTCATCTGAGGCTCACACAGTAATTAGTATAAAAAAGTCCGACAGCCTCTATTATGCTAGGAAAAAAAAACTGGACAGAACTGGGCTGCTGTTTTGCGTCAAGAGTTCTGCTGCAGAGTAGATAAATCATGTTGGGTTTTTTTCCTCTCTTTTTAAAGACAGTAATAAGGAGGATGAGAGAAGCTAATTTGAAAACTTGGACACAGTAATTGTACCATATGGTGAGCATTTATCCCTTCTGAAATACACGCTAACAGTCACTTACATGCACAGTGCTTTGTTTTACAGTTGTTATTCTCCCTACCATATTCATAAAATGGATCTGAATATCTGATACTCCAGAGAAGTTGTGTGTAATTAGCAGCAAAACTGCCTGAGCTTAATATATTGGCCTAACATAGCAAACCAGTTAATTGCAGAAAATCCCATGCCCCCAAATTTAAATAGTGTCCACTTCAAGGATTTTTTTATTTCTCTAAACTGGCTAAATATCACACATAATGAAGTTCAGAGGAATTATTTATTGACACTAATACTCCTTGATACTGTTGGCACTAAAACACGAGTGGGAGGTATTCTTCTTTCCATCCAATGCAGTATAGAGAAATTAATTCAAGAACCATTTAAGAGTAACCACAAAATACTTCAGTTCCATCACATTTGGGAAAGAAACTACTCCATAAATTAAAGGTGAAACCGAACTTCAACCTGGGGCACAGGAAATAAAGACTTCAAATCCACTCCCCCACCTTAACCCCCATTTTCATCCTGGATCATATTTTGCAATGCTTTTGTTAGCAAACCAAATGCTCTGTTCATAAGGACCTGCAAAATTTGGAAAATATAGCACCCAGCCCTCAGGATCTGCTTGCTCTTTACCGCATGCTTCCAGCTTTTAACCCTGTTCATACAATTATATCATCATGGAATCACAGAAGATAAGGAATCAGTTGAGTGGAGATGGAAGAACTTACGTTTCCTTACATAAAAGAAACACTGTAGTTAAATGGGAAAATTATTAAATCTTAAATTACTGCTTTCAGAAAATAGGATGTAGTAAATTTCCAAGCAGGGCAAATATAAAACTCAAACAGAATGAAAGATGAAAATTTTGTGAAAAATTACCCAGACACAAAATGAAGTCTGCAGCTGAGCATTATGTACTTGCAAAGAACCAGAATGGTTTCTTTCCCTTCGTTTTTACCTCAGAAGAGAACAACAGAATCTGCTTCAGGTAAGAGACAAATACTTTCAGTCACTCTAGATCAAAAAGGAGGTACTGGAGTAGAGTGGTAAGTACTAAAGAATGGAACTAGGCAGAATACATCCACAGTTACTCAGAAATTGTAAAGAAAGGTAAAAACTACTGGCAGAAAACAGCTATCCTTCACTGATAACAGTTCAACTGAAGGATTCTAAATGGAGAATTACACCCAATCCCTCAAGATTAAAAAAAAAAAGCTTAGAAAGAACTTGAACTTTTCAAGTCAGCCGGTTGGATGGCAATTGAAGAAAACTGTATAATTCTGTTTTTAATCACACATTTAAATAACGCAAACTGACAAAAGATAAACAAAGTAGGACTGCTTTTGAGTAGAAAAATTATGTCCATCATATGGGCTATCTTTAAGAACACCAAGAAAATAAAATGGATAGAGACTGACACAATTTATTTCATCTTCTTTTAATAAGTTTAAAGAAACTAATTGTGTGAATGAAAAAAAGTCGTGTAGTAGAGTCGAACAGAGAAAGGAAACTGGGTAAAAGGAGGAGACCAAAATAGAACAGTCAAATTTTCAAATTTCAGCCCATGAAGCTCTACAGTTCTCTGTTAGGAACGCTTTTAATTAATATATACAGTAATGATTTAGAATCACCTCTACATATACTGCAGGACAGTAAAACTATTCAAGTTTATTAAGAAAGGGAAGAATTTCAGAGTGGCAAAGCTATGCCAGTGAGCTGAGAAACACCAGATGAAATACAGTGAAGAATTAGTTGAATTAATAAACAGTTACAGGAATAACCTAAAATGCTCATGCATTGTGTAGCTCTAAGTTAACCATTAAAAACAATTAACCTCTGTTTAAGTACGCAGTACTGCAAAAAAAGGAAAATGTTCTCATTTATAAAGTTACAGAATTCTAGGAATACTATAAATATTATTATTCCAAGATAAACAACTCAATTACAGTTTTGATAACTATATTTTTAAAAAATGACATGAGAACAGAAGAGCTTTCAAGACAAAACACACATTCAACACAGTAGTAAGCAGAGTTAGAGAGAAACAGAGTGAGGAAAGACTGGATTAGGATTCACTTTCAAAGGAAGGACTACAACAAAAGGGTTTAACAACGCAAATGGCCAATAGTAGAGTATCAGTCGTTTCACAGGAGCACACTTTCAGAAAAATTCAGGAAAAGATTTTCAAACATTCTGCATTCACAGTTCTAGCTGAATTCTGTAACACTGCCATGTAACTAGAGCTCTGCGCCATGGCAATGCCAGCCACTCTCCAGTTAATTCAGCACTGGACGCTACTAGCACCTTTAGAAAAAGTCAGTCTCTGATGTTAGACATCTCCAAACTTGCATAAGCACTTTTCCTGAAAAATTAAAATCTCACATTCAGGACATTGGAGTAAACATTCAACACAGGCATGTTCTGCCTTTAATTGCTATGCATTTTTTGTCCTAGCACAAATCTGGTACTAGCCAGGAAGAACTGATGGTGAATGTAAGTCTCAGTCCTTGGACACTTTGGTTCACTTTAAAGACAATCTACTAGCAGCATACTCCATTTGGGGAGGTGAGGAACGCTTGTGAAGGAAGCATGCAGTGTATCCCAAGTCCCACTCCACTGCATCAGCACTGGTACCCATACAGCTGAGACAGGTCTACGAAAAGCACACTCCAAGAAGATAGGTTGTGATCAGATCAAAACAATTTCAGGTCACTGTGCTGCTAGTATCAGCACAAAGGAAAGATACAGAGTAATTGGCTGGGGGCAAGAAAGATGCAAGGGAGAAGGGGCATCAACACAAACTTATGCAAGATTAACTACTGACTAATCAGACTGCCTTGTCAGTGCAATTCCTGTTTTCCGGTCAAGTTAGAAAATCAGGTTCAAGTGATTCAAGTTTCTAAGATCAACTGCATCTCTAAGCAATGATGTCACAATAGTTCTGACAAAATATTAAACCAAGAATTTTCCTAATACAATTCCATATTCTATACAACCAAAACAAATCCTGAGACGTATGTCACAATATATTCTGTCATTTACTTTACTCATGTACACAGAAATTAGAGACAAAAAATATGTAAACTATAAGGAACATATACAAATCTTTGTGGCAAATAACTGAAAAATCACTTACATGTATTTTTAAAATAGTTATTACAATTTAATAATACTACAAAATCTTACCAACTTAGAGATCCTAATACAAATTGATATTTTGAGTTAGTCACGCAATATGTCCCACACCAAGGCAGTGACAAGAAGAACAACAGACTATAATTAAAGTAATAGAAGTAAAAAAACAAACAAAAACACCAACTCATTTTTAATCTCAGAATTCTACGTATTTCTAAAAGTTTTCACTGCCTTAAAATTAATAAAACAGCTCATAATTCACACAAAAATCATAATACAATTCAATTTTAATATACATATTTTACAGTATTTTAATTTGCAGTATTTCCTTATATTACAATTGTAATAAATATTCAGGCAAATGAGGTGTTAAAAAGTCTTTTGCTTCAAGTTTTTTCAGTCCTCTTAATTAAAAGAAAGCTTGCAAAATTCTCAACCCTGCAGTTTTACTGGCAAAAAATTTTTGCATCATTTTCAGTCACTTTATAAATTTTTAAAACACAGCTATAAAATACGACCCCCAAATTCCAGCCAGAAGACGGAACTGAAAGACGACTGACCTGCATAAGACATAAAAATTTATCTAACCAAGCTCAGGATGAAGTTTGCTACTATTTTTCCACTAACAGACACAGATCTTGTGGTTTCTCTGCTATTAGCATACCATTTTTTCCTAATCTGAACTACTGAAAAGTGTTTAATGACTTACCCTCCAAAATCATCTAACAACTTATAGGAAGACCTTAAATAGATCTCAGCAAACTCTACAACTGGTTTATTCAATGCAGAAGTCAAATTTCATACAAGAGAAAACACTGATTATCTTGTCCTACATTTGGCCTTTCTGAAATTCTGATTATACATACAATAATTAACTGGCACCAAATATTTAACATTTGTGACACCAAAATAACAAGGACCAATAAACAACTGTAATTTACAAAAAAAATGTATTTGCATTTCCATTTAATTAGGTAAACAAATTTGATATGCTTTTAGTGAACTCTTTTCCCTCTAGAAAATAAATAGCACAATTCTCTAATTAATAAAAACAAAAATGGAAACTGACAACATTGACTTCAAAATCCTTGTGAAAGTCTGTACAGGTGATGTCACAAATGCTGTCACATCTGAGCAGGTATTGTCTGCAGAAGGTTCAGAAATGTCCCTTTTAATCAAAACATTTATTACATTAGAGGTAGTTGTGTATTTTGTTTTTATTTTAAAGAATTAAATAATTCCTTAAGAATCATGGCTGAAAATCCCTTTAAAATAACAAATTAGGTAAAACCTAAATAGCTGAAATATAAGGATCTGATCTGTAATGGATATAGAAACCCATGTAAGAGTGAGGGGAAATTCTTACTTTATGCTTCCTTCAGCCTTCAATGTTAATGTTTTCATAACACTGATGTAACACTCACATTTTCTAATTTGCTTAAAATGAACTACAAATTACCCCCTCAGCATACTAAAATGCCAGTGATAAAGCACTAAAAGACAGAAAACACAATATCTCCAAGCTTGCAGTTACTTTTAAATTGAATCTTTTAATTTTGTGATTCTTCAAAACCAGTAATACCTTCTATTTCCTCCCACTGCAAAACACTAACTATTAAACAATTTTTTTTCATGTTAAGGAACCCTCACATCACTGATCCAAACCCTAGAGACAGAGATGAGGACTCTTGATCACTTCAATGTTGGTTTTAATTGTCTGGAAAAAAACCCCACTTTTCTTTCTTTTTTTCCAGTGCAATTTGGCAACATGGCACCGTCAAAATGACCAAGCTGTACTTGGGAAGGGATTTGAGCTGCATAGGTGTCCAAGAACTCTTAACCGTTCATATTCCTATTAGAGCCTAACTATACACTTAAGCTTCTTTTGATGCAAGTCATCTATGTTCTACAACCATTTCTTATATGTCCCCAGTAAAGATAACCAAACAAAGAAAGAAGTCTTTCTAACAAAGACTTCCAGTGTGAAAAACTCAGGTATAGAACCTCTTAAAACATCTTTGAAAATGTCATGCCTGTGACATAAGAACTGGAAGAAATGACAACAGAATAAAGCTATGCTTTTATTTCAAATTCCAAAGAGGGAAGAAAAAAAAAATCTCATGCCAGAATGAGGTATGAGGACATATGGCCAGTCTATCACCTGACTACCAAACAGCAGTACTAAAGCTGCCACATGTTTGTTAATCCCGAGAGGTAAAAACGCTGCTTTGCCTTCCGGGGGTCGTGCTGCATATGAGTGCCCGTTACAACGCTGATGCATTTTTCTATGCTGACGTTCCCCAAGGAATCCAAGTTCCCCATCAGGGAGAAGTGACAAAAATTTATCATCTACTCTAAGAGTCTTCCATATTTTTGTTTACCAAGTGTGCACACAAGAATACCAAGCATCAGCAGCACAGCTGAAACAATTTTAACAAAAGCTTTTCTTCTGGACATCTACAGTTTAATTCAGTTAAATTTTATACCTAGACTATTTAGTTTGGGTATATAAGGCATATTTAGTCTTACTATTTTGGACTATTGAGTTTTCAGTGACAGCTTGATCTTGTAAAAACAGGTTAACAGTTTGACAGGGAATAACTGGAAGTTAGTGATAAGATTATTGGTTTACAGACAGCAACTTCTCTTCAGACAATTCATGATTAAAGGGAGGAACATTTCGCAGAGATCTGGCCATTCTCTAGTGTACTTATCATTTTTGTATGGGGTAGAAGGTAACATCAAGGGATCAATGATCAGTAAGCTATAGAAAAACTCTAGTCCTATACAAGATTCTCATTTTCCTGAAATAGATCTGTTTTCAGACTCCTCTAGTTCCAGTAAAACCCCTCAGCAAATTCTAGGTGCAATTCTTCACTATACCTCAGCTGATCCAGCTGAGGAGAAACTCTTCCTCCTCCTCGTTCCAGTCCCGCTGCCCAGGTCTGATCTGATCTGCCACTCATACAGCTCAATAGGTAAAATAGGTAAAAAAAGAGGGAGTAAAACAAGGCAGGAATAGAGCAGTTTCCTACAAGATCAGATAACTGACCCCGTCAACTGGCAAGGCATATTCTTGCTAAATTCATCACAAGGTGTTGTGTTCCAGGCACAGTTCTATCAGAACCTCCTCTTTCATTAGCAGCATACCATTAGATGTGATTGGGTATAAAAATAAAAACATCCTCTGGATACTGTTTTCAAAACCCTCCTCTCGCCATGACACAGTGGATATCTGTCTAAAGGACCTGGTTATGTGAGTAACAAGTGGAGGGCTGTATGTGTATCTATCACTGATTGTACAAGCACCCAAGCAAACAACATATAGCTTCTTGTTGCCCCTCTGTAAAAGAACAGCCATGCTGCCTGGTTTAATTTCTCATGCAAGTTTGCTCCTTAGATGAAAGTGCAAAAATACTAACACTCCTGCCTTCATTTAAGGAAAAAAAATTAACAGTGACTTACACAATACCTTTAGCTTCCTATGTTTGTAATTGTGCCACCTCAAAGACAACATTTGTGTTCTTAACTCAGCAAACACACTAGAGAAACTGCCCTTACAGTGACTTTAAACAACTCTATTTACTTTACATGTCAAAACAATATTAAGAAATTACTTAATTCTATGAATCAGTACCTTCCCTTAGAATGTAAAAGCCTAAAGGGCTTAAATTATTACAATAAGAAAACAAAAATACACAGCAAAGGAGGTATGCGGACACTCCACATTCAATAAGAGGGCTCTCCCTTTCCATAACACAGAGTAGGAAAGTGCCAAACTTGTGGCAACAGCATACCCAGATAAGACAGACTATGAAACACACCATGAACTACAGTAATTTTATATTTTAATATTGATGCAGTTTTTCTCAAACAGTATGTCAGAGGGGACTTCAGCAAAGAGCAACTGGATTTTCAGTTTCCTTTGAGTTTCCTTTTCCTCTGAGCAAGTCTTGGACAAATTCTCACCAAATTTACATTTCATTGCTAATCTGTGTATTTCGTGCAAATTCGTATAGGACATTTTGTGATTGTTATTCATGGTATCACATATTTTAAGACAAACAGGAACATCTCATCAGTTCGGTATGACCTCTTCAAGGAAATAGGCCACAGAATTTTCTTCCATTATGCATGTACTTGCAAAATTTTTTTCTAATGCTTATCTTCCAAAATGTATTGTCTTGTTTTGAGGGTATCAAAATGCTCTCCTTAGTATTTTTCAATCTTTTCTCTTAGATTCAGAATCTCATCTTGGTTCTGAATACATCTGGATTCAACCTTCAGTCTTGGAGCTCCACTACTCTTTCAGGCTGTTACAACAAAAAACTCTTATGCTCCCCTACTCAGGTTCTTACTTATGGCAAGGCAATACCATACTCGTCAATAACCACATAGGCTCTCAGAATCTCATGTTCTAAAGGCATTCTCTCCGATGCTGAAAACATTATCATTTTTCTTCTTTATGAGATGTAAATATTCATTTAAATATTAAATATTAAAAGAGAAACTGGAATGGAACTCATGATTCCCATCTCCCTATGCCAATTTACTTCTCTGTATTCTTACTATGCATCTTGAGAGGTTGCAAGAAAACCATTTTCTGCATAACTTGACTAGAAACTCTCAAGAATTACAAGCATTTAAGAACCCAAACATTTTATTTAACTCAAGGAGTTTCAAATATTTTCAGTTCATGGAACTTTAACATTTTCCAGCAGAAAGTCCTAAATACCAATAGAACTGCTGTGTCTTACACCCTGGACAAGTTAGCTGTTTTTTTCTCAGTAACCTTTTGTAAACTCTTCCAAAGAAGTTCACAGATCCCTCAGAATCTACAAACAGGATGGAAACTACTTTATTATTACTTTTAGATATTATTAAATTGTATTTAAAATAATATTACCTCTCTAGTGGAAGATTTCTCCCTCTCCTAGCTTCATAAGTAGGTTTAGCACCGGACTGGAAGAAACCTGCCCAATTAAATCTGATATGCAAATATTCATCATTACCAGAAAAATATAGGTTAAAATAAGAAAAATAATTTTTAAATGTGGCAAAGGACTAGCTCAAGAGACCTTACAAACAGGTAGGAGACTGTGAAAATACTATGATGCCACAAAAAATGGCTGCCATAATGAAAAAAGAAAATAAAGTAGTTCTGTCTTCTCCCCCTCTCCCTCTCCACCTACCAAAATCCACTTGGATGTCTTAATGGAAAAGTTAAAAAGTGATTATAGGGAAAACATCAGTATTAAGCATGAAAAGCTTGCCTAACTAAGGAGGAAAATGGAATATGATAAAATATGTCAGCATAAGAAAGAGTCAGGAGGTCCCCCAGTGATCCATGCTGGCATCATTTTTATATTACATCTTCCTCAATGACGTGGACAGTGGTGTGATCCATGCCATCATACACCTTACCAATGATATTACACCGTAGTGGATAGTCAAATGCCATGTCTATAGTACAGAAGAACAGAAGGACCTATTCTCACAAAACTGAGTGGGTAAAGGTGACAAATGAACATTGGGTACATACATGTGAAGTAATGTATCTAGGAAAAAATAATACAAACTATACCTCACAATGTTTACTTTAGAATCATAAGTTACACTTTAGTTGAGTCCTGGATTCATCACTGACAGCTCTATGAAATTGAAAGTTCATGTACAGCAACAGCCAAAAAAACCTGACAAAATGCTGGGCATGTCAGAAAGGATACTGAGAACAAGAGAAAGGATGTCATTTTGCTGATACAGAAAACACTGCTGTGCCCACATCTTCATTACCCTGTACAGTCCTGTCTGCAAGGCTCAGGAAGAATGTAGCGGAATTGTGAGAAAACATAGAGAGAGGAAACCAAAATGATCCAGGGGATGGAGCAGTCATCTTTTCTAAGACAAAATGAATGACAGGAGCTCTTTAGTTTGGAGAGGAGAAGCTTGAGGTTTACAAAATCGTGAAGGCAGAAGGTAAGTGCAGAACTGCTGTTCACCAAATACCACAATACAATATTTAGGACCCTTGGTGAAACACATCCATAGATATCATCATCATCATCATGGTTATGCTTCGCAAATGAAGATTTGGGAAGGACTCTACCCATATTTGCTACAAGCACGCTGGTGGCTAAAGAGGCCAATACGAGATAGACAAGTCCAGTTGCAAAAGGCACAGCAGAAGGACTCCTTGGATGGTATCTGCAAGACACGATTCTTTCTGCATTGTCTTTTCTCTTCGAGGGTGATCCTGCGTGCATTCTCAAAGAAAGCAGCAATGTTAAGGATTGTGTGTCTCCAGACCTCCCAACTGGAGGCCAGAGTAGACCAGCAGTGAAGATCAAATAGATATACCACCTAACATTATTAATGCAACAGTTATGGGCACTTGGAAAGTGCAAGGGGAATGAAAGGCAAGAAAAGTGTCAAACTTGCAAGCTCTCCCTAAAGAGCATCTCCTCTGTCACTGCTGCAGACAGAATACTGAGCTAGATGGGCCATTGGTATAACTCAGTAGGCTATTTCTTATGTTATGCTTACTAAAAAAAAGGTTTCCTGTTTTTGTAAGCCAAACTGCATTGCAACAATTTAAAATCAAAATTTCTTCTCCTCTCTGCTGTGCACATGAAGAACATATCATATTATCACTTCTTTTTTCTTACTTAGCCTCAGTAATTCCAATTCCTTCAACCTATATTCACTCATAGGTCCCTGAATAGCTGATCTCTCTCATTGCTATTCTCTGTTTAATAGTTTTTTATGATCTTGAACTGCATCACTCAGAAATGGATGCAGTTGTCCAGCTGAGACCTTACGTGCTCAATGGTGCAGAAAGATGCATCTTAGAGGTTCTATCACTGTTTATGCATGCATATGTTTGCCTTCTTCACAACAGCAAGATATAATTAATATCCAGTTTGTGATCCCAGGTACCTACTGGACTTTCTTCTGAAGAGCTGCTTACCTAGCCACTCTTTCCCCATTAATTTCTTTGTAAAGTAGATGATTCTACACTGCACGTCAAACTTCCTCCCCTTGAACAGCTTCCAGCTCCTCACACACACCACATCTCCACATTAGCAATACCACTCTGAATTCTAATCCCATCCTCCAGCACACCTGCAGTCCTTTTCATTTTGGAGACACCTCAAAATACTAATAACTGTTCTCTTTGCTATTACTCACCACATCAATGAAAGTACTGCCTAGACAGAGGTCAGGAAACTGCCTAACAAAATTCTAGTCCATATTTACTTCTATTTTGATATCAAACCTTTAATAATTACTCAGCACAGCCTTCAAGTAGTTTTGTTCTTAGAAACAAACTTCACAGGTGTTTCATCTAATGTATGTCTTTTTTCCTTACAAAAACATTATTCATAGAATATTAGAAGCCTGAATAAATCCAAGATACAACATTCAAAGCTTCTAACCTATACACAGACTGCTACCTTGTCAATAAAAGAAAATTTGATTAGTTTGATACAATTTAACCTTGCCAAATCCACAGTGACTCATCTAATTTTTAGATGTTCATAGTCCATTTGTTCTAGTTTTTTTCTCCTTAAGTTAAATTATGTTAAGTATTTTGCCATATTAAAACACATTTTGTTTGAACATAACAAACATGAGAAGCAATCCAAATAATTTTCCCAGTGTTATTTATTAATTACTGTCTGTGTTATCCATAAATTTTTATCATCTATGATTTTGTGTTTGTTTTCTAAAGTACCGAACCTGTCAGAGAACCAGTCGTAACACTGATCACTGCTGAATACAAGAGTATCATCGTACACATTCATCTCCCAAATTTTTAGTCATACTTTCCAGTTTGACTTTGGGTTATATAATGAAAAAATGGAATCCAGCTTAGTCTCATAAAATTACGAAGGAAGAAAAAAGAATCCAGCTTAGTCTCAAAAGAAGTAAAGTATTTACTAAAGGTCTTGTTCCTTTGTGAACAACAGGCCACATGACTGATCTTTAACTCTGACATTAAAATAACATAGTAAGAGTGTTCCAGAATAATGGTGCAATTAACTCAAAATGCCTACTGCAAATATAAAAGAAAAACACCTTCAAATATTCAACAAATAGCACCTTGCCACGACTATTGTTATCTGCTGCTGCCAATCAGTATTGCTATGGCTGTACAAAGACTCCAGTGCACCAGACTGTCGCTAATTATGTATATTCAAGTGATTAGCAAGCACTTGTTGCCTCGTTCACACCACCCTCCAAACAGCAGCCTTTGAGAGGAGAATAGACTGCAAATTTATTGAGAGAACACTGTTAATCCTTTGGGGAGAATGTAAATGTAAACAGGACTACTCTACATCAAGGTGCTTTGACAACAAAAATCATCTGCATAAACACATGCTCAACAACAAACAGGTGTTCTATTTCACAACTAGCGCCCATTTGATGCTTTCAAGTAAGCATTATGCACAAACTGTTAGAAGTACTTTGAAACCAGCTGCAATTACTATAATTAGCTGTTTTCCTACACTTTGGTGAGGTTTTTTCCTATACCTGTTCAGTATTGTGCTAGTTGCAATTTCTAAACCCAAGTGAAGCTAAGGTTCTAGCCTCCTGTTTAAAATTTACTATCCTCTCAGTTCAGCAATCCCCATGGTAAGTTCATACTTATCATTAAAGTGTCACCAGTTAAAAAGATGATGTTTGTACTAAGTAACTTAACAGCCCTACAAATCTCAGGTCACTCATCCAACCCTGAGCATGAATAGGAAAACAAGGACAATTGCCAAAACAGCACCATAAAAATAGTTAACCTTCAATATTCAGGATTTCCCTTTTTTACAGAAATGTCCCTAGGAACTAAAAAGATTTATTTTTAATAAAACGAACTTTAATTCTAGTCCTGTTAGAGAACAGGTGGTGAGAAGTCTTGCTTGTAGACAGCTACTCATTCTAATATGCTCCAAGTACATTTTTTAAAATTTTTTTTGGTCAGAATGCACATGCTTCCTTCTGTTCAATGAACACAAAATACCTACAAAGCACCACTACCTCTTTTTTATTCTTATTAAAACGATGTGTTCAAGCATCTTTCTAGCCTATCTCAGCCTTCATGGCATCTATACAGCTTAGTTTTCAGCAGTTCCAAATGCTTCACCACAATGATGCATTTTTATAGATGTGTTCAACACCAACAACGAACAAGTCTAGTGGCCTTTTCTCCAAAGTCAAACCCTAACATCCTAATTTCATAAGCTTGGCAGTGCCACCTATAGATAGCTAAAACTGAATTCTCCTACCTTATGATTTGCCAGATTTTAACCACTGAACTGAATAACTTCATATTCAGCACCCGCTGAGAGAAATTTTTTCCCCCCCACAAATCAAAAGCTTAATAAGCAAAGACTGCGACTGCCCAGGGAGTAAGAACATGACTGGGATGAAGGGCTAAAGATGATATATACACAGTACTAAAAGAAGGACAGGCAATAGAAAGAAAGATGCTCTTTTGCCTCGGGTGAAACAGGCAGGAAAATCTGTGATCAGCATAGGAAAATCTACCACCCAGTACCTTTCCAAGACCTGAAGACAGTCTACACTGACAAGTTGACATCCTCCATCAATATCAAAATCTATCTGAAGTCCTTCTAATACTTTTTCCATCTATAACAGAAGACTTCTGGCTTTTTGGACATCCACACTGGGTGATTAAGAGAGCTCTGTACATTTTTAACAGATACTACTTTCTTCCCACCAACTTCTGCTCAGCTGGAAATGATACAAATTCTTCAGTTCTCTTCGGCCAGCCAAGCAATACACACTGTATTCATAGAAATAATTCCCTAAGAGACCAAAAAAATGACCAAAAATATTAGTAAAAAGTTGTAATATTACAAAATCTCTCAATGAGATGCAGAGAACATTATCTAGAAAATTCCAGGCAAAGTTAATTTTTGGACTTCTTCCAAAGACACCATCTTTTGTGAAGCCCAAACAGAGGGTAGCAAACCAAGAGTTGCTCTCGTTTACTCTGTTAGCTCTTAAGGCAAAGACATACATAGTGAACTCAGCAGTTTCCACTGTACAAGCAGTCTCCACAATCACATGGACAATTCGTTTTCTCTGCTGCTTCTTTCTTAATGAACAGGAAAATCTGGCACATTATCAAAAATAAAAAGAAGGATGACTACATCTACAGCTCGAATATTCAAATATGAAGAAACACCAGATTCGGAGTTATCTTAGGATTTTCATGTAGACTAACATCTTTAAGTTAGAGAACGTTGTCTTGTATTAGTCATCTTTATGATTTGTGTTCCTTGCTCTCACTGTATAATAATCCAAAATGAGATTTCACATTTCCTACAAATGGGTGTACAGAATACAGTAGCACCCAGCCACTGACAAAATGCAAACACTGTGTAGCATCAACACCACCATTCATCCTAGCTGCAGTAAGGTCAAAGAAGCTAGACTTCTTTTTGGTATAGGTTATTTTTTTTCATGTCAGTTTAATTCCCTGAACCAACACTGCTTGCTCACTTAGGTAAGTACTGCTGCTATCCAGAAGATGTAGCTGAAATGCATATGCAAAGGTCACAGTTAGTCTTGTTTCCCCTTCTAGGGAGAGACAGACATTAGTTTAGCTAATCTCAGTGTATCATAATCTATCTCGGTACATGAAATGATATGTAATAGTTCAAACTAGCCCTCCTGATTTTGTAGTAAAATATGCTAAGAGCAATTTGTTACGGAAATTCTGATGGGAACAGTAACTTCTACTGTTACCACATGAAGGGGTTAGAAGCGGGGAACAAACAGCTGTGAAACGCTTCAAGAGCTCCAAGCAGATATACAAATATGATTCAGTTATTTTACTGTCAAGTAACACAGCTATATGCTAAACAGAAAATACAACTATAAGGGTGTTTACTACACATTCATATCATCACCACACAAAGTTACATGCAGAGACATCCGCTTTCTGTTTGTTTATTTAAGACTCTTTGTGAGACTCAAAGGCAACTAATTAGGAAAAATAGTGTATTGAATTCGAACATAAGGAGGAGTTTAGAGTCTGGTATCCCATTTACATATACAAGTATGTACTGTTTCTGTGTTTCAAGTAAAAGTTATGAGACAGAGTAAAAGAAGAGTATATAACAGAAACCACTATCAGCAATTGCAGAGAAATGTACATTACTCTTCAAAAGTATTAAAGCTTTACAAATTATCGGCATTCTGAAAAATCCATGCTTATGTTTACATTCACTTTAATACAGGACATAAATTTAAGCATGCATATGAGATCAATATAACATTTTAAGTAAATGCTTTGAAATTGCAAGTCTGAAGTGCATCAGTCAAAGAAAAAAAAATTAATAATAAGTCAGAGGCTCCAGAGAAGAAACAAACAATGTTAACTGAGACCATTCTGAGCCTTATAGTATTACAGTTACCTCTGATTTACTGTGTTTCATTACATTCTACTCTTAAAAAACCCTTTTCCATGAATGCTGCATCCAGATTCTTGATTTTTGCATGTGTTCTGATGAAAATTAAGATCTTCCTGGAAACAGAGTTGGGCAGATGAAAAGGACAAAGTTTTGAAATAAGCTAAAGTTCTTAGCTAATGTTCCGAGCAAGTCTCATATCGGACTATAGTTTCAAGACTATATATTCTTCCTGCAAAACACTGTGTAGTGGTTAACATGCATTACATCCCAGAAGGTCAGATCCAACTGCTGAATTTCCTCGGGAAGACTGAGGAACTTTAAGATGGACCAGTTGTTCCTTCCAAAAGCTCAGGTAAGCAAGCAAGGTGAAATCTGAAGGGGATAGTCAGCCCTTCTTTTCAGGATTCTAGGAGTTAGCTACCACCCATCAGGAATGAAAAGGTGACCAGCAGGAGCCAAAGTACCACATCTACGCAGACATCGCATATATTTCTCATATTATTTTGAAGTCTTCCTGTTAAAGAGAACTAACTTACAATGCCAGAGAAATTATGGTATTTATCAGTATGCTGAAGAAAGCATGAGGAATCTAACAGTGTTCAATATTCTCCAAATTAAGTAATGTAGCCCACAGTCATAGCCTGTAAGCTTTGGTGACTAAACTTTAGCCAAAGGTTTTGATGAGGCACGTGTTTGTTTAACTGTCGGTAAGAAAGGAAAACCTCTTTTCAGAAAGTCCTCCTTTTGTGCCAAGGGCTCCATACAGATTATATACTTGACTTTCCACTGCAAAAATGAAACACTCGGGGCTGCTACGAGAGGAGATCCAAAACAACAAAGGAGTTGCAGCTAACAGACTCGGTGACAGAACAAGCTGAGGCCTAGGTAAGGCGAGCAGTCAGACACCACCTCGGTTTTGAAAATGGCTAGCAGTAAAAAAAGTTAGCAGGAGCAACTAGAAAGGCTTCCAGAAACAACCTGGCATGGACAATGTAGTGTTCAAGTCAAACACTCCAGAGCACCAAAGCCTACAGAAGGGTGACCACTAAACTATTCATACAACCCTGACTATTGGTAAACAACCCTGTCCACAAGGCAGGGCACCAACAAAACAAATGAAATACAACTAAACAAACAGGAACAGTGGCAGGCTACTTTGGCAAGGCCTCACAGCCAGAGAAGATCTGGGTTATGGCTACTGCCAACATGTTTTGGGCATGATTGCTGATAACGTTAATGATAATATCAATGGTTCAGACTTCCCAAATCGATCTTTCATGGTCTTTAACTCCTTTGAATTATTTGCTGCAATGGGGAAAGTGCTGCTTACAGACCAGTTAGAAAATATAATTTAGTGTCTTGGTTTTCTAGGTAAGAAATTAAGTTGGTGATATTTAAGTGTCTCTGTAAGGACCCTTCAAACACCTAACAGCATACTTCCACACAGACCAAGGCCCTAGAAAGAGTACACTCACCCTATAAAAACATCTGTTGTACGTTATGTTCTCTGGCTGCCTCCATACTTGATGTTCCTCTTAATTTCCTGAAAAAAAAAAATCTCCAAAGCAAACAAGATCATATGCTTATGGAAAACATACATACTTTCTGAAATTCTTCTTCAGCAGACTGGGTGACAGTACTGTGCTGGTTTGTTGTTTATCAAATAAGCAATGTCTAGTGGTTAAAACGGTATTTAAAAGGGATAAGTGAGCAGTACTTGCAAACATTTTAAATAAGTACACTCTCAAATGAAGTTTGTTAAGCAGGGCCATATTATAAATAAAACACTAACGCATTCACAACTAAGGCAGACTAAATGAAATTTGTTCATGCCAAAACCCTCATGGCAGAGCTAGCACATTGTGACGGAGACCAGAGTCCCCTGCACCCCTCTGACCACAGTATAGCAACTCTTTTTAAGTCGCCTTTGTGGTGCTCACTGCCACAGCCCCAAAGCAGCCCAAAGGAGTTGCTCCTCTTCTATCCCATTCTCTGCATGGGCAGAGGCTCTGAGTGGCTTTGGGAGCAGTGCTCAGGGCTGATGTCACTCTGGTGCTGCAGGGAGGTACAGTCCTAGGGAGTGTCAAGCCCTGGCACTGTGCAAGGGGATCAGCACAGAGGGCAGGTTGGAAATCTGGCCTGGGACCAGCAAGACTTTAGATCACGATTTCACTCAAGAAGGCAGCTGTAGCAATAAAAACAATGTTCACTTCTGTTCCACGAGATGTCTCAAATGTAAACATTCACTCTATAGCTGAATTCCCAGTTTACATTACACTAAGTACAAAGAAGAAGAAATGCAAATAGCTGACCTCTAGTAAAGCTAATAAATCTCCAAGTGTTGATTCCCAAATACTTTCAGATAATTCCCTTCCCCTCTTCCACAAAATACCTTTGGAGTGACATCACTATAGTTTTAAACAGAAAACTACATTTATGACCCTGAGAAGTTAAACAGAAGGAGGAAACAATGAATGAGATCATCCGAGGAGAGGGGGATGTTTCTTTTCACAAATTACCGCCACTTTCTTTTTTCTTTTCTTTTTTTTAATTTTTACTTTAAAAAAATTTGCATCCTAAAGCTTTTCTCAGTCTCTCCATTATGTAACAGCTCTTTAGGAAACAGCCAGCTACCCTGACAACTGGGATGTTTTGCCAGAGTGGCTTTGTCTAAATCCTAAAGCAGTACTTGGCTATGTGCTGAGCCCAGTGCCTGCCTGTGATCTGAATGCCAATTAAGAGTGCTGCCCTTCTTGTCTGACAAGTCAGAGACTTAAAGGTCCATCTGAGGTCACCAAACTGTCTGGGCTACTTTTGTGAGCTTAAGAGACTAAGAAACACAGCCAGCAACACAGTCCTTTCTGTTAAATGTCACACTGGGCTAAGAGTGTTTCATGTACAATCGACATAGCATTTTGCTTAAAGCAGAAAAAAATATTCTGTTTGCTTCTAAGTCTTACTTTCATTCCCTTCATCACCAATGAAATTCAACCTCCTAGCGGACAGGTAAGGATGAAGACTAAACTACTTGTACTTTGAAATCAATCAAATAAACATCCCAGAGTGCATCAGGAAGAGTGTGGCCAGCAGGTAGAGTGAGGTGATCTTTCCTCTCTACTTGGCACTAGTCAGGCAACATCTGAAGTACTGTGCTCAATTCTGTTCTCCACAGTTCAAGACATGCAGCTACTGGAGAGGGTCCAGCAGAGGGCTACAAAGATGGCTAGAGGTCTGGAGCACCTCTCTTATGAGGAGAGACTGTAGAAGCTCGGCCTGTTTAGTCTAGAGAAGAGAAGATTGAAAGGGGATCCCATCAATATATATAAATATCTCAAAGGTGGGTATCAAGAGAATGGTGCCAAACTCTTTTCAGTGGTGCCCAACAACAGGACCAGGAGCAACGGTCATAAACTCAAACACAAGAAGTTTTGCCTCAGCATGAGGAAGAACTTCTTTACATTGGGAGTGGCAGAGCACTGGAACAGGTTGCCCAGGGAGGTTGTGGAGTCTCGCTCTCTGGAGAAATTCAAAACCTATCTGGATGCTTTCCTGTGTCACCTGCTCTAGGTGACTCTGCCTTGGCAGAGGGCTTGGACTAGATGATCTTCAGAGGTCTCTTCCAACCCTAACTATTCTGTGATTCTATGATATCCAAAATTCAATTAACAAAATTAACAAAAATTCCTAATGAAATACAAAATATTTCCAGTTTGGCATATGTAGACTAACTCTGGTGTACTGGCTCTATACTATTTGTTTTTCTGGTTTTCCTTTGAGTCCCCGTTCAAACAAGCCCTATATCCTATACTCAAAGCTTCTATTTTTTTGTTGTAAATCAAGAGAAATAGCATGGCAGGCCAAAAAGCACTCAAAATGCTGTTTGCCTGGATTTGTTATAAACACCTTCAAATGTTCTTCTTTTGACACTTACAAAAAATCTTTTAAGATATAATTCATCACTATCAGTAGTTATAAGGAAGGAGTAACTTCCTTTCCATTCTTACACATAGTTTCTACTTTTGGAGGCAGAGACATAATTATTTGCTAGCTACACAAAATGTTAACTTTTCTTTCTTACTACTGCTTTTCATATAAACAGTGAAATCTTACTTCATCTTACGAGCTCTACAGTGAATGGCAATTTTTTTGTAAATATTTAGCATGAGCTGAGACAATTTTCTAATCTAAGAAACTATATAATTTACATTGCCAGTTTTACCACCTTTCCATTGTAATTGGCATTTTAAGCTTCAGTTCTTCTCATGGGACACTGCAGTTTAAACACTCTGAATTCTTACATATGAGCATCTTTCATTAACCCCCAAAGGAAAGGATACCTTGCTTTTCAGAATTTTGCACAAGGTATTCTTTTCATGAAGGCTTATCCACATTACTGGATATTTACATACAGAATTCCAAGACATGAGATGAAGAAAATTTGCATTGCAGCTCCTGATTTTTACATGGCATTTTAATTTAAGATATAAAAGTTCAAAATTTAATAAAAAAATGCAAAGTTGGTCATTAACTTGTCAGAAAAACTACAAATTAAGAGAGACTTAAAGGAACAGCTTCGCTGAAACTAAGGCTAGATCTCCCACTGAGAAAGGCTGCTAATACATTTTTGAACTTGCAAACTCTTCCTTGTACAGTTACATTTAGTAAAGAACTTTCTGTGATATATTTTTGGCATATGATCTTGAGGGGGTGGTTGCATTTTTACTTTATTTGACTTACAGTAAGTCATTCATTCTAATGTTACTGTGAGTAAGGGAGAACTGGTACGGAGTAACAGTTATGCAATTGATAAAGCAAAATTCTGTACGATATTTAGAAATACACAGATGTATATTTAAAGAAGCATTAAAAATACTGAAATGAGAACTAGATTATAGAGCTGTACCTTTTTACACAAAGAATTTAATGAGGTACATCTTGTATTTTTTTCAATTCATCACCTTCATTATAATACCTTAATTTTCCTCATATCTCAAAGTGTTCACCCTAATTCCTCATCAGAAAGGGCATTGCACAGATATATCTCTACATAAAACTTACACAAAATATTCCCAAATCTTTCTCCCAACTTTTAACTCAGAACCCCAATACTTCTAACACATGTCTACAAAACACAGTATGCATGTATCATATCAGTGAGCGCCTCTGAAGCCTCTAGCTTGATACAACACATTTCAAAATTCTGTTCACTCTTCCACATTCACAGGCTGTTGAGGTCTTGTGGAAATCTTCCCTCTTAATGAAGTGCTAAAAAAATGCTTAAGTCAGTGTTGTAAAAAAAAACCTCAGACCTCACATAACAGCAATTGAAATTGCATCATCATTAACGTCAACAGTGGCTCAGGGCCAAAACATCAAATTTCTATTACGTAAAACTAAGGCATTCTCTACCCCAAATAAATATTATGACCTTCCAAAGTGATCAAAAAGGCCTTGTATGACTGTGGGAAAATAACCCTTTATCTGATGAATTTCACAACCTCATAAAGAGCAGGAGCAAGTTTATTTAAAAAAAAAAAACAAAAACCACACACACAAAAAAAACCAAAACAACAACAAACAAACAAACAAAAAACCAAACAACAACAAAAAAAAAAGCACCAATTTGTGACCCCAGAGTCTTCAGCCGTGCTTTCAATACTGCTGAAAGGCACATGCCTGACATCCCTTCCACTGCAACACACCTTCAGGCTCACAGTCAGCTGACAAATCACTGCCTGATAGCACTGGAAGACAAACTCCTGGAAGAAATTCAAAGCTTCCTCCACAATTTTAAGTAATCGCTTCAGTTCTCCAGTGCTCTTGTCTTGGGGTGAATTCCCCACGATTTTCAGAAAAGTGAATTTTCAAAGTTTTACAGCTTTTGTATCAGACCAGGACTGCACTACTATTATCTTTATCAGCCCCCTGGTTACTGTTTGGCATCAGGAACAGCCATATTGAGTGAAAACTATTAAGAAAAAGAATATGATAAAATTAACTGCTTATTTTGATTTCTCTCTTTTTCTTCTCTCCTGGGATCCATGCAGTATCACAGTGGCCGTAGGAGAAACCATTTTACATATTGACATCACTTACAACCCTCTGAATACACAGCCACAACATCCGCTAACAGATAAAATCACTGTGCTCAGCACTACCCAGCAGCAATTGGAACACATAACAATTTCAAAAGGATGTCGACCAGCACAGTATCAGCTCATGTCTGAAATACACAGAGGTCATGCAGGTTTCACGAAGTCTTACAGTTACAGTATATTTTACTTTGGAAAAAAAAAAGAAAACAATAGATTATTACATCTTTGGGATACCTGCTTTGATGAATATTTAAGTATTGAGAATGGCAGAGTAGCAATTTGCTATGTGGAATATAAATAACATAAGTAAGCCACCTTATCTAGTCAACTTCATTTGGATTCATTT
This sequence comes from Corapipo altera, assembly GCF_003945725.1. NCBI lineage: Eukaryota > Metazoa > Chordata > Aves > Passeriformes > Pipridae > Corapipo > Corapipo altera. The sequence continues at coordinate 5,545,777 of NW_020884923.1, forward strand.
TTTTAGGAAGTAAGAAACAACTCCAACTCCTTTCTTCCCCCTTTGTTATTCTCCAGTCTCTGTCATTCTGCAATTTAGCCCTTATCTTATATTTCTTCTATTTCACCCTGCTGCTATATTTAAATCTCCTTTTACTCACTTCATATAAGTGCAAAGCTACTGTTCTTTCAACAATTAAAGAATTGCCTCTAAAATAACCCCCCAAACTCATTCAAGCCTACAAACCAAAAACTAAAACTTCGTAGAATAAACTTCTGTAACATTAAAAGCCAATGTGCTACGTTTTCTTCCAATGTGATACAATCCACTAGGTGGATCTATAAGAAGAAATTGCAAAGAAAGAGACTATCCTTGACACAATGTACATCATATGTATGAGCACAAAAATCCCCTCAAATCTGGGTTCACAACTGAATCACGTTACTTTTCTTCTGCTAAAAACTTTAGATATGATAAGGGAACAAAAGGAAAAGTACTGAGAAAAAAAAAAGGTTGACTAAAGATGTGTTTCAACATTCTGGACAATTGCAAGATTTTGAGAACTTCTTACATGTCTTGACAAGAAATTCTATAAATGTTTGATATTGATCACCGCTGCTCCATTCTGATAACTTCTTACCTTTCACACTAAGCCACATGTGTACATTCACTGCCTCCTTTTCCGACAACTCTGACTTTAAAAGGATTTTAATTACTATAGATTTACAAGTTTGATCATGTTTCTCAGGATTTTCACGAGTGGTTGTGCCAGAAAAGCATGCCTATAAATTTCTTTAGGTGTATATGCTGATACAGGAAATCAGATCGAGTCCTTTATCATGTCTTTTCCTGCTAAAAGACAAATGAGTTAAGCAATGTAAATGCCAACAACTCTCCTTCAAAGCAAATGCTCTTTGCTGTCTTGACTATCTTTTCAAACCTTTGGTATTTCTGAAAGGACGGTCTGCCTTTGCATGTGTTTACATGTGTGGATAATTCAAGAAGTGTTACCTAGGTAGACTTCCTGAGCCACTCTGATTTCCTCTCAACTCTTCCAATATTAATATGGCTTTAAGAAGTCTATTCTGAGTTCCAAATGAGACCCAGAAAAACTAATAACCAAAAAGCTTGACATCTGAATTGAGCAAATTAGTATAAACTATTCTCAAGAACAGAATTAGTGGACAGAAAAACAAGCTTGGAAAAACCGTCAAAAGTCAAAACAGCCTCTGTAAAAAAAAAAAAAAAAATCACATCTCAGAAATCTGAGGGTTCTTTTTAAAGAATTAGCAAGCATTTAGATCAAAAAATATTCCAACTGATATAGACTCTATAGGTTTCCAAACACTGAACAAAATCCTTAACCTAAAAATCCTAAACTTCCACAGGACAAAAGGGATGTCCTAACAATACAAATGAATAAGATTTAAAAGGTTAGAGAACAGGTATAAAAAGGCAAAGGAATTGGTCCCTATGATGAAAATCGAGATCATCACTGGAAACCTGCAATGACCTATCCTTGGGTCCAATATAGTTATAAATGACCGGTAAAAGAAGGTAAGAGGTGGTGAACCAAAGATGGTGATTATACATAGTTGTCCTGGTTGGTAAAGAGGACAGTCAACTGTGAAGAACTGCAGAAGGACTTAACATCTTTCCCTGGTTTTTTCACTCTTCTTTAGCATAAAGTGTTAGCTACTGTCAGAGATAGGATACACATTAGTGACCACTAGTGCTATTCTTAGTTTGTTGTTAATTTGCAGGAGAACAGGTCACTTCCGTAGACACAGCCAAACTGAGTCAACAGTCAGCTCCTCAGGGAGTGAGTTCATGCACACATATCAGGACTTCCACTGTCATGACATCTAGTTTGGATGTTGATAAATGGCTTATGTTTGCTTCTCCTAAATGATACTCCTAGGCAGGAGTCTTCTATTCAGTATCAAAACATTGTAGAGATTCTTTCTCAAATTCTGGTGTTTATCTACAGATAGACCCATAAACCCTTGGAAATACAGGCCAAGTCTCTCAAAAAGTAGAATTCGAGCATTTTAACTTTTAGACACAAATGCTGTAACCATGAGTACTGTTTATTTCAAAGGCAGATGGAGAGAAGAAGAATCATTTCCCTCCACGAATCTTAGCTCTCACACACTGAGAGCTGGTCACACTTAAGCTACATTGACTTCAAAATGCAATTTTCAAATTACATCAGGTGCTCAACTCCTATGTTTGTTGTATCAAGTGGACAGTTGCAAAAGACCAAAAAATATTCTGGTACATAGGATGAAGTATAATTTTCAGACAATTTGGATTTCAGTATCTGACCAACAGAAGAATATACTTGTAAAATATACATATTGGGTGAGGGTAGAAAACTACCGGTACTTTTCACATTGGGATAAATGCACTACAGAATTCTGAATGAGGCAATGGGGCAGCAAGCGATAAAAAGCACAAGCTGGCCAGTCGGCAAGTGGATGGCTAGAACATTTAGAAGTTGAGAGAAATTCAAAATTGTCAGAGAAATTAGCTGGGAGCATGGAACAAGAGCTGGGACTCACAATGGTCTGAGAAGACGCAGAGGAAGAAGAGGGACAGATCTATACAGTGTACATGCAAATGAACAGTAGCAGGGCAACCAAAAGAAGATAATATGAATCTTGAAGAAAAGGGAAGATTAGGGCTTGTTACAACCACCAATTGTATGTTTCAAGTGCAAATGTCTATTCTAACTCAAACTGAGAGATATTAAAACTCAGTTATAACATGATACAGTTACTTTTTCATTGGTTTCTAAATAGGAAGTCACATTCAAAGCAAACTCCTTTAAAAGCCTAACCAGTTAGATACCAAGTAAAGTATTCAAAAAGTTTAAAAAATGCCAGAACTAAAGCTGACTGACTACACAGGTTTCATTTCAGGTACATATACATTAGCACGTGAACTCTGCTCCCATCACTAAGCAGGAAGCTACTCAGTTATTCCCTTTATTCTTTATTTAGGAGTTGGCCTCAACTTTGTTTCATACTGCCTGTTCTAATTCTCCAGGAGATGTACTGAATTTAAGGACCTTGAGACACACAGTTACTTATTAGAAAGTTTGCTGTCTATGAATATTAAATATAGTCTTAATTCTACATGTATATATTTGACAATGATCTTTCCATGTTACATGATTATTTACCTGCATTTTAATTTATGTTTTTATTTCAGAGAGTAATTGTTGGCACACCATATTTTTTCTTGAATTTCTGTCTAGAGACCTCCCCCCCAAAAAAACCCTCACACACAACACCCCATTAAAAAAAAAAAAAAGAAAACACCTCAATGGCAGCTGTAGTAACAGTAATCAATCACAGTATCAAATACTGTAAAGCAAGAGAAATTGTTCAGCAAGAAGAACTGTTCCAGCTCATATATCATAAAAAAATATATCAGTGCATCTTTCATAGTGTTGAACTGCTGAGGTAAACTTAAAAAGAAAATGAGCAATTTTCCTTATTTATCTTCTGCAATTGCATATTTTTACAAAAAGTAGCAAAGAGCTGGAGTAGAAAAATTCCTATAATTTTTTTGAAAATGAAAACAAAACTTGTAAACGGTTCACATTTCAGCTCCAGCCTCAAGAAAAACCCCAAACCATAGAAAATTATAAACACAGATATATTCCTCAACGAGAAATGTCATATGTCAAATGTGATATTTTAACATTTGAGTGTTTGGAATTATTTCAATACTCAAAGCTGAAAGACTGTTTTAAAGAGAAAACAAACAAATGAATATAAAAATCACAGTTTCTCGCTTTCTGCTCTTCTGAATTCCTTTAAAAAAATCCATTATGGGGCTCATATCAGGCAAATGAAGTTTATGTTGCGATCTAACACCTCTAACAAAGTTATCAGCAACACAACAGGAATCTATTCTAAATTTTGTCAGTCTCCCATATGAAACTATGAGGATCTTTCTAATGTCTCTTCATAAACTAGTGCTCACTCTGCCTGTTACAGAACCTAACTGGTGTGATGTACATTCTTAATAAAACACACTTTATCTTCCTAAACAAATGCAGAGGGAAAATATGTTTGTCAGAACAAATTTGTATACCCCTTTGTATTTATTATTAATTTCATAACTTAAGACGACTAAATAATGCTACTGCAAAAATTCAAAGTTTTAAGCAGAAAAGTGTTTGTCCATATTGTTTTTTACAATGTTTCAACTCAGAAGAGAAACTGCATGAAAAGCAGAGTGTCTGATAGTGACTCATTTTAAATTTAATTCATCAAGATTTTCCTGCCTCCTATGATTTATACAGCTATCAGAAACCACTAAGAGAAACTCAACCTTTCATTGTAGCATATCATTTGTGTTCTTTATACAGTATGCTCTTATCTATTGAAAAAAATTGGTTGTATCATTTGATTAATATAGCAGAGTATTTTGCAGTTAAAATAGTATCCGGTGAAGAAAGAAACGTATCAGAATGATCTCTTTTATCTGGCTGATACATAATCAATGATCCTTCCCCTACACATGGCTATGAAAGCGTCCAAAACTGCTTAGATGTGAGAGTTCATCATGTGCCACAAGATGCCTTTCTTCTTAATTAGATTTTTAACACACATCCTTTGCCCTGATCACTAGTCCATTCTGGGTTTTGGTGATTTTTAACAATAAATAATGAAATATGCGAATAGCTGAAGTCCTGACCTCCTCACAACTGGCACCACAATTGAAGCATAGCAAGTATACTATTGATGATTTCAGACGCAAGCACTCCAGAAACAAACATACCTACTTGTAGGTAAACAGGTTAAAACAAAAACATACAAATGTCACTTGTAGGAAACAGCTAAAACAAAAATATAAGCTTATCGGGATTGAACATTAAGTGTGAACTGAATGAATATTAAGTCTGCTTCCTCACGCATATCGGTCTACCCATATTGTCACTTGGTACTCGACCACTTTCTATTAATGAAAGAATAACTTACTCAAGGTTAATTCAGGGAAAACTATCAATTAAAGATTACAGAAATATTTCTAAATTAACAAAAAGCAGTATCATCAAGTGCTAAACCAAGCAAGACTTCTAAACTTTAAACTACTTCCACTTATTTCATCTGTGATCATGCTCTTAATGCTTCAGTACAATGCAGAAATAAATATTTAAATAAATAAATAGTTTGATCACATGGACTGTTCAGGGGGAAGGTAAGCTGTGAGAAACAACTCAGTCTGAAATTTACTATACCATTAGAAATGTTTTCATGTAGTACATGTTACCAGTGCCAGGTATAACCAAAAGAAAGCAAAGAGCAAAACACAATTTCATTGGTAAAAATTATGATTTGGTTCTCTTCTCTAGCCAAAAAGACTGCCAGAAAATATTACCCAAGCGTCTTATACATATAAAACAACAAGAAGCATATTAAAGCTCCATTTTTACAAAAGTTACCTAAAAGAGGCATTTAATCACTGTAGGAAAGAATGTCCAAACAACATTGTACATACTGCTGGACATCTTGGCTGCATGAACATGGCACTCCCATGGCACTGAGGAAGTCTTATCTTCCTCAGGCTGTTTTCCTCTCCATTAATACCATCGATAACAAGACATAATTCTCCATTCGTTCCTTCCCAGCAGTATGAGATTTTCTCGCTTTTTCTAAGTATCAGCACAGTTTTTACATTTCACTGTAAGAAAAAGATGGCCACATTGAAGTAATAATCACTACTACGCTTCTACTAATAGTTAAAACCCCTTCAACCCCTTCATTTTGTAACCACAGTTAAAAGCTGTATGACAAGGCTTCAAAAGTGAAGCTGCAGCTACTCTGTAATAATCCAGCATTCTCTCCAGCAAGACAGAATTTGTGAGCAATAGAGTTTCTTTCAAACCAAATTAACTGTCATTTTTATAAGAAAAAAAAAAGAAAAACCACATCTTGCATTTCATTTGATACTGATATACAAAAATATGACTTGCAAAAAAATTCTTATTCAACTCAGAATACAATTCCTACGCATACTTACCCTCTACCAACATGCATCTTTTATCTTCTCCCACCACAAATAGCAGTTTTCTCATGCATCCTTTACTTTCTCCATCCCCCCCAAAAACCCCCCACCTTTCTCCTTCCATTTTGTTCCTCATTTTCACCTGAAACATTTTTATTTCTTTCCATATTCATGTGTCACTATCACTAAATTATATATTGAGTCGCTCATTCCGCTTGTTGACGCTGAAATAATAAAGCTTGAAATTTGCTCTAGATTATAATAATAGATAAATGAAACTTAAAACTAGGTAAAGCTTCTGATTAATTACAAAAGAAAACATTTATTTATTCTAATACAATCTTTACATACAGCCTTCCTTTAACGCCTCCTAAGGAAGGGCAGAACCACCTCTCAAGAAACATAATACAGTTTATTATGACTATGTAGACTGAATGAGAAAGTGTTCCAAAAATACCTCTGTCCTCCTTTTTATAACATAATAAATTACCATAGCTTATTCATGTAAGTTTCAATATATTAATACAGGGGGAGCAACATGCATTTTCTACCCATCTCTCAAAAATGTTTTCATTCCTACTTTGAGGATACACATCTAAACATTCTGCGGTAACTTTCACATTTTACAAAGTACAGGTCAAAATGTACATAATCTCAATTAATGCTACCAAAATCAGAAGGCTATGACTGCGATGAACTGTCCACCTCAGTAAATTTCACCGAGGTGCAGCACTGTGTCAGTAATATTTTTAAAATTTCTTACAAACATATAAAGAATCCTATTTCATGCACAACAGAAAATAAGAGGAGTTTAAATTATAGTAACAAAGAACCGCTAAAAGAAGAAGAGAAAAACTGGAAAGTCTATATTTAACTTGGTGCTCAGTCATTAGAAAGGTGCCCCATAACGACCATATGTTACTCAAATATGTTATCACACCTACAATTTCATCATATGTCTCCCAAGAAATTAATTAGCTCTAACTTTTTCAACTTTGACAAAAATGTCTGCAGTAAGTCAGATTACTAGCTGTTGCAAATGCTTCAAAATTCAAAGCTTGCCTCAGCTTTTATTTAACCTTTTAATTACAATCATTGAATAACATTTGGAAGGCAGATGTTCCTTTTTTTGCATATGTGGTTATTAATAAAAAAAGACCATTTATTTTAAATTAATATTACTTTTTCAAGTACAAAAATGCTACAAAGACAATCTTTATACAGCAGTGGATGGATACATCATCAACATTAAAATACCTGATACCTTAATTGGAGAGAATGATTTCCAAGAAAAATCACATAGTGTGATTCATTCACACTAAACACTAGGAGCAAATCAGGAATCTCTGCTGATCTGAATAAACTGAAGCAACACAGATGAGCTCACCTTTCAGCTACCACCTCAGTTGAGAAAAAAACAGCAAGAATTATGTTCAAGTTTAACATGAGCATGAGAATTGAGTCATTCCATGTTTTTCTTATATTCTATATAATAGAATATACTATTTCTTTATAATCTATAAAATATAAGGGGAAAGTTGCAAGGATACAGCACCAAAAAGCAACGTTATAGAACCTAAACTAATAGACACACTAAACCTGGCAGTTCAGTGTGTCCCATACAAGATCAAGCCCATCTCACAAAAACTGTAGCAGTCTTGGTAGATGCTGTTCACAAATCTGATTTCTGTTGCTGTGATAGCTAGAGAAAATCTGCAAAATTTATTCTAACAACTTTTTAAGTCTAAAAATTACCCAATAAATCATTACCTATGGAAGGAATAAATTTGTTTTAACACAGGCATACAAACATTCTAAATGTTTTTATTACAAAACACTCAAGTTTCAGACAAAAAATATAAAAAAATAATAAAAACCAAATTCACTTTCCAATCTATACTTCCTCAATTCTTAAAAAGAAGTATTAGGTACAACAGTATAGAGCTCCTTGAAGAAAATTTGTAGTTGATCATAAAATCATCAAATGTATGAAAATAAAGAGGTTACATCACTCCTGAAGGCTTGTGTCTAAAGTTTCTTGAGGAAAGACACTGTAAAGGTATTAACTTTTCACAAAATTAACAATTAAAGGTTCAATGAATAATCAACACTTTCATCAAAAAGGGTGAAAAAATAATGTTTTGACCAATTTTTTCTTAAGGTAGTATGACATAATATGCCCCCATTAACAGTAAAAAAAGTAATTCAATACCCAATTATTTTCTCCTCCAAACTCAAAGGAAGGTTCCTATCACTTCATCCATTGTCCAAACTACCCTTTATTATGAGAGTGTAGATTTAAGCACGCACACACGTGCCTGAGCACACATATGGAAACACTAAAACACATTTTCGAACAGTTCTGAAGATGGCTGTTATTCCTGTGATTGTTTTACTAACCAATTATAAAAGTTAAGCCAAAACTTAAGATGAAGCCACCCTTCTCAAATTATAGAGGACTAATAAAAAATAAAAAAGTAATTGCATTTAACAAACCCTAACTTTGTGCGCAATTATACCATAAGTAATTTAAACTAACTGGGAAGAAAGGGGAACGGGTAAAGAAAAAAGTCCGTGTTACTTCTATCAAGAAAAAAATTTGATCGGGGAAAAGAAGGGAGAAAAGGATGCTGAGCTTTGATTCTATCATCTGCTACTTTTCTCTAGATATATTTATATTCCTAAAGTACAAAGTGTCATATGTAGTATTTCTAGCTAAATCTGCTACTCTATAGTTTGATATACAAAATATTATGGGCCAATTATAGTAAATAATATGGGCCAATTATAGTAAACCATGATCATATCCAAATAATTTCTATAGCATCAAACATACGGGGACAATATGAGACTAGAAAATTGACTTTAAAATAAGTATTGAAAATACAACCCAGAAAGAAAAATTCATGCATGACAATTCATGAGTACACTGTACTATAAATAAAATTTCAAAAATCATACTTAAAAATTAAAAGAAAAAAATACTGTCTAGATAAGCTTACTAAAAGCAGTAAACCATCAGTATCACCCATCCCATAACTCACTGAATGCTATATTACAATTTCAAGTAGCTTCTCTACATCTTCTTCACAGACACTAAATCAAAATGCAAGTTTTATCTTTGTCTAGAAGAAGCCTAGAAAATATTAAATTTAGAAATATTGCTGCTGTGTCTCAGGGAAACTGCATTTCAGCCAACATATGCTCCAATTTTTTCTTTGAGACAGCTTCTGCAGTAAAATTACATGTTTCATGAGGCAGCACAATGGATGAGCAAGAGGCGAATGAGGTGAATTACAGGAAACACTTCTGCCAGAAAGCCTGGCCAACAACAGAGACGAAGGAAATCAGGAGCTCAAATAACAACTCTACTTCTTTCCTCTTCACCTTTTAAAACCAGCAGCTGATATCTCAGTGTGACAAAGAATAGGTACCTCTGATAAATTCCCATAAAATTTGTGAAAGAGGACACCCATATCAAAGGGAAGAAGGGAGATATGCGCAACCAGTTGGGTAGGAGGAAAATCCCCAGTAGAAGATGAGATATTAATGGACAACAGAAGACTCAGCACAGGAGAGGTCAAAAGCAGACACAAGTGCAGGAACAAGCTTTAAACCAGCCCCAGCTGCCAGCCAGGCACAAGCCTGCAGGGAGCAGAGCCTCATCCACTGCAGCCCTGGGGGCCTAGCAGCCACCCTACCCTGCTCTACCCAGCAACTGGAGAAACTTGGAGCCCACAGTGATTTGGGGTAACTGTCCTCAACACCAAAAGCCAAACTAACTGGACCATCTGCAGGTAGTGCTTCAGCATAAGCAGACTACTAATTGTTAAGTGTGCATCCTACACAATTCGCATAACAAATAAAGTTTCCAATTAAAGAAAAAAAAAAGTCTGGTATGAAAATCATGCACCTATGCGCATTTCTACTTGAAATATAAAAATAGGTTCACAATATTTTTTCAAATAACCAGCCTACAAACACTTGAGTGTAGGTATAAAGATAGGAAAGTTGCTTCCTTGTCCTCAATGGGCAGGTGATTGATTCACATCTCCTTAGGAACGTTCTAAAGAAGCAGATGACACAAATCATACCTATCTTCAACAGAAATCTCTAAAAGGCAGGTTTTATTTCCTTAAAAGTACTTTGAAGACAACACAGAAATAGCTGTGCAAATTTAAAAAAAAAAAATCCTTTTAATAAACTTATTTTACAACTGAAATTGCATGTGCTAGGAATACCTACATATTTTTAAAAAAGCAAATTTTAATGTTTGCCATGATCATCTAGTTCTCTTTTTTGACTGTTTCAGTCAAACAGACATGAAATAAAAAGCCATAGAAAACTAACTGTGATTCAGACAGTTGTAAGTGTACAAATGAACAAACCAAAGTCAGTATGAAAACCACGTGTTTTAAATGGTAGCACAAAATTTTGTGCTATTTTTAAGCAACAATCCTTACACTTCTCCATCAGTGATCTTATGACAACCATCAGTAAACACTGTCCAGATTTTTAGTGGCCAAAGACACTTTTTACATCAGCAATTTAAATTAACCAATTTTTTTATTATATACAACCCTTCTAAAGTTTTCACAAATCTGATTTTTATTTCGAAAAAAGAACAACAAACAAAATCCAGAAAGTTCCTTCACTACAAATAACAATGTATTCACCTTTCTTGCCCTCACAGAAGACCCACTTGCCAGTACAGATGTAACTGAAAGGAAAATGCCAGTCCATTATAAGAAACATTTTCAAGAAACATTCTTCACCTCATACTGGAAACCAATATCCTTGAGAGCAAGATCATTAGAAATTGTCTGTTTTTCTTTCAACCAGTATCTACAAAACCCAAGAAAACCCCAGAGATACCATGCCTTTATCAGCATAGCAAAAAGGATGACTACAGAGGGAGCAAATAAACCTAGAAATATTCACCCTGCTCGTCAAGTACTGAGCACTTTAACACAGATCCGTGCAGCTATTCCCCTTTTCCACAGGAAAGCCATCATTTTTCCAGTGTCCCTAAATACAGCACAAATAGAATTTCTAATGAACAGAGAGCACTGAGAGGAAAGGATTCCGTTCTGCTTGCAGGCCAGGTGAATACGGATATTACCAGTTTTGCTAAAGACAGCCCAGACTTCTCTCCAGCATGGGGGTAAAATGACACATTTCACCAGAAAGTTTCTGAAACTGCCCCAGTTAAACTCTCCAGATGTAATTTCTTTTGTAGCAATCAGACTTTACTTGTTAGTTCATATCCTAATCAAAACAACACAGGCAAAAATAATTTGCTTACTGATGACACTTTTTTTTTTCTTAAAAACTGTCTTTTTCATGCTCTTCCTCTCCCACTTTCGTGTCATTGAAATAGCGACTGACATCAGAAAGCAGCTGTGCTGCACACACCCCGCCACCACACCACAACTGCACAAGAGCCTTCCAGCCTCCCTCTGAAAAGCTGAAACCTAATTAGGATGCTTAAGATAGCTTTATGGATATTGCAAATGATAAATAACTAACCCAAACATATAAGCTATCACAAATGCAATGGATAATTTTTTAATCTTTTTCATCTAAAAATATTCTGATGTTCCTACATATTGCAGAGAAAACAATCGATGCCACTTGAAAAAATGCTTGCTTTTCCATTTTTGCACCTGCACTCTTCTGCTGTTAAAGTGTGTTTCACATCAACATTTTTAACACCAGCTCTCAAGGTGGGCTGAATTAGAGCAACAGTATTTCTGGAAAACACACCACCAATATACTGTGAGACTCCTTTGCAGATATAAGTAAACAATAAATTGTCCTCTTCACATTTTTAAGAATATTTTGTGGTTTTGTCTCTATTCTAGGAGTTTGCAATTATGTGAAAAGCAGACTTTAAAATACTTCTCCATTTTTAACGATAAAAGAAATTATGCATATAAATAATCACATAACTTTGTAATTTTGTAAGATACATAAGCTTACTTCTATAATAACTGTGTAATAATACTGTCTTAATAATTTTGTATTATTTGAGATTAGACCCTAACTCTTTACTCGGGCACCTGCATAGGTAGAGACATTCCGAGGTGTAAATATCACAGGCTCCACAAAAAGTTAATACATTCAACAGGGAGCAGTATCTTCAAAAAACAGGGAGCCCTAACCTTAGGGATGTAAAATTCTGGTATTGATGTTTCAACATCCTGGTGACTAGAGAGAGGAGAGAAAAAGAGAGAGAAAACACAAAATGCATTACTAACAAAGATTTTACTAATACAAGTAGAATAACAGCAGAAGACTGGTAAAAACAATAGATACGCCTGATCCATCACACTTATCTCATTTTAAAGTTCTCTGACTAGCCACTAGCATAGATCACCTAGGATGACTTCAAGCAGGGACCCCTCCTTGCTGAGCTGAAGGGATCTGTATGGCTCTTTCGTCCATGAGATGTATCAGCCAGAGACGGGAGGCATCCATAAGAAGCCCTAGGAAAGCCAGTGCCAATCAGAAGGCAGAGCCTGTGCTCATTTGTGAGGTCCAAGCCTTTGTTCAGTTTTCTGGTTTTATTTCTCACCCTAAAAATCTAAAAGTATGTGTATTTAAAATGCAGTGTCATATTAGCTTGGAATCTATAATTTTAAGGAGAATTACCACTGTAAGAAGTAAGGCTGTAACAGGCCAGAGAAAGGCACTGGCAGTGATTCAAATTCATCTCAACAGGGCTCAGCAGAGACATCAAAGACCTGCACACGCAAAACCTCCCACAGAACATAAGCATTTAATTACATTATACAGTAACTTTACAAAGTTTGATTCAACTTTAGCCATGCAATGTTTCACTGTACATGTAAAAATGTTAAGATACATTTGCAGTTTCACATATCACAATACTACAGATTTCTGCAAGAGCTCTCAGGTATTTAAAAATATTTCCTGTCTGCTCTTAGAAACCTCATTTCAATATTTGAAGCTAAATAAAGAACTTCTTAAATGTATTCACTAGCAAATTTTTATCATTACAGATATATTAAATATTTAATAGTTATCAGTATCCCTTACACTTCCTTAATGCAGTGCTAGTCAAAATTTGTGCTTCTGATGTGAACTGAAATGATTTAACTCACAAGTCTTTATCCAGGTCTTTCCTCCCCACCCCAAACATTGACAACTTAAATTGTAAGCGTTTTACCTCCTATTTGTGTCTATCAACACAATTCCATCGGGTTTCAAGTAAGTCTTTCAAATCTAATGGCAACGAAGCAAAAAATTAAGGTACTACAGCATAACTACGAAAAATATTTCTCTGTACAAGGATCATATTCGTAGTCCAAACATTCTTGCCAAACCACAAAGAATGTTTCAGATATAATAAAACAAGTGAATATTTGAAAGTATAATTTACTTTCCAGTTTGTACTTTGTGCAAGTGTACTAATTCACAAACACAATCTTCATATTCCGTTAAGTAAACATTATTTTATAGAAGGGAGGGAAAATATGCATCTCATCCCATATGTACATTTTCTGAAGAAATCACATCTATCAAAATGAGTTCTAAAAGCAGAAAAGGTAAAATTTGCTCCTGCAAAATTAAAGTGAATTAGGCCAGGATTCAACCTTGCTCCAGTATCACCATTTTATACTATTTTAGTGGTGTTTTATATACCAGGGTGCTTATGTTCTGCAGAAAAAAAAAAAATCTACAATGTTAAACTGCAAGAAATGACTATTCAAGTAAGGTTTTTTCATCCAGAAAAGTAATTTATGCAATGTACAGCCAAACCACACACTAAAGAGAAGTATTATCTAGATCGCTGAAAACAATGCCAGCTGGGCCACTGGACAGTCACTTCCAATAAAAACAATTTGATTTTGAAATAAGTTTATGAAAATTTAAAAATACATTATCAGCAAAGTTTGCAGCCCTGTTTCTTCTATCATCATGTTTCAAGCTTCTCAGAGGAGTGACTTCAAATTGACAAGTAGGTCTCAAAGCTGATTCACACTCCCAAAACACTTGATTTGTTTGGAAAAGCATGACTATAGAGTCCTTATTTTGTCTGACACTAAACAAAGCATCCAACTACTTCCATAGGTAAGAATAAAACAGAAAAAAAAAAACGTTTTTAGGCTACTTGCAGCAACGGAAAAAAGATTTCTAAGCATTTAAGGGCTGTAAGAACAAAGAACAGAAAAGGAAATTACTACTTTACACAGAACAAACAAAATAAAAATCTCTGCTGGCTAGCTTTCTCAAATTTAAAAAAAAAGAAATTTAAAAATCAAAAACCGGAGAAATAATGATCAGCTGTTGGAAAAATAGCTTTAATGAGCACTTGTAGCACCACATTAAAACACCCAATTTGCTTAATAAGTAGGGAATGTGAGTCTAAAACTACAAAAGGAGTGTGAAATCCCATGCTACAATAAAAGCGGTATCAGAAAAGGACAGAGTGCACTGAATTTAAGTATAATTCTACATGGAAATATGCAATAACTTCCTAGGAAAAGCACAGTAAGCTTCATATATCCATTTCAGAACTACACGGCATTTGCCACCTTCAAAATGATTCAAGCCCTCAAAAGTATGTGCTTACCAACGTATTCTGTCTGAAGTCCCAGATGATGGAGATCAGGCAAAGCTGGGGGCTGGGAGTGGGAGGAGCAAGAAAGGAAATCAGAACAAACGTCTATCAGAAACAGTGTTTACTGTTGGCTACATTTTCCTAGGCACCCATTTATTAGGGCACTTTTGATCAGCAAGTTAAACCTGACTGTCCTGGCCTGGGGGCTGGGATCCCAAACATTTCTGCAGATACCCAAAGGCTGAAACTGTGTCAGCATCAAAAATTACTGCTTTATGGAAATAACTGTTTCTTTTAAAAAGCAAAGTCTCCACATGTCCGCATTTAGCTTTCAACTGCCATGCAAATTCCTGCTAATGTAGGTGTCTTGTTGGAGAAATGCCTACCCATTGCAGGAAGTCCCCACCTTTTAATAGGGCAGAACCTGGAGAAATCCTCCTTCAGCAAGGGATTTGTTCTGGGTTGTAAGAAGATTATCTCCTCTTCAGTGGCCTCAGGTGCTACAGTCAGTCTGTCACTGACTGCTAAATGGAGCAAGGTGATCTACTGTGCTACAGCAACACGTGTTGCTGCTCTCCTAGGAATTACCTTGCTTGAGCTCTAAAATATGAGGTGTCTGGCAGAGATGTCAGTGAGAAGACCCTGCAAGTTTCCCAAAAAAATGAGGTGTATCTGCTGAATGTTCAGGATACATGCAGCAAACTTTAATCACACTACCATTTAGGAATATGGATATACCGAGTGCTCAGTACTCTCTTTTGTTAGAGGCAAGCAAAAGAGAAGGAGGGAAGCACTCCAGAAATTTATTTCCTATATAAACACATTTACAACCTGTTGATACGAAAGGAACAGCCAAGGAGACCAGAGCACCAGAACAGCTCTCCTGGATCATCAGCTCCACTCCCAGGCATAGAGCCCCTATTTTGCAAACAAATACGGAAATGGGGGAGGGAAGGTGGTGGGTAGAGGGAGAAACAAGAAAAAAAAAAAAACACAAACAAACAAAAACCAACCAAACAAACAAAAAAAACCCCAACACACAAATACATACCCCCACATTAAAAAAGCCTGGAAGATGCCATTTTCTCTTTAAAATTAGCACTAGCACAAACCTGAAAGGAAACTTTTCAAACAGAAGCAAATGAACTACTATCCCACCTAAGCACAGACTCACTTGCAAAGACATTTTGTAATCCTCACACAATAGTAAGAGTCACAAGTAAAGACCATCTAATCTTTTGTTAAAGCAAAATTTCTGCAGTGATCACTGCTCAAAGATTTTGTAAATCATTGCTCAAGGTATCTTCACCACCTGTGACAATTTAGAATATCACTATATTTATTTTCCTCAGGTGAAATCAGTAGGCTTTCTATAAGCAAACCAAAAAATATTTAATTTTCTCTGAGAGTAAAACATCAAAAATACATTATTTTGATTTTAAAAGGTTATCTGCCTCTTCAGAAAAGACTAAAAAGACTAATTACTGAAACATTCCAAATAGAAACAAATATTAGAAAAAGACAGTCAAATACTATTTCCAACTCTCTTTATAATACATTAAAGCAAACAAGCAAAAAAAAATCCTTAGCACAAAAAAGTCAGAGGCAAATTTAAATTTAAAAGGATGTCTTAATAAAAGATAATATTATAATAACACTACCACAGTTAATGGAAATCAACAGATTAAAAAACGGATTTGAGTATTATTCATCCAGCTTCCCAGAATAAACAAAATATTCTGGATCACTCTTATGTCACCACTCATTAAAAGCCAATCTAACTAATCAGCCTCAGATGGTTTTTTTTTCCCTTCAAACATTTTAAATCATAGAAGGAAGAATAATTCTCCGCTTCTTATTTCTTTGAAATCTGTTTTTACTGATCAGTGAGCTGAATGTCACAGGTACACTGAAGAGATCATTTATTTGGGTATAATAAAAATACCACCACAGAACAAATTAGTACATCTCAATAAAACACCTTTGGAGTAAGGATGTTTTTAGTAAATCAGATACAGAACAATAAAGATAATTTTAATTTTTAAAATAATACATATTTTATTAATAATAAAAAATAATCCAGTTACAAATCAGTCACAGGAGACGCAAGAGTTCTTTACAAAAGTAGTCCAGATTTAGAAATCTGATTGTCTTAGAAAAAAATCTGTGAAGAACAAGCAATGCAATGTTACAAAAGAGGCAAGTAACATAGGAGATAAATATCATTATGCTACATATTAACAAAGATTTTGTATGTAAATCAAGGAAAAACGAACTAAAATAAGAAATTATTCCTTCTATCAGGCAAAGATAAGAGCCCTGAAATATCAGCATTTACAAATATTGAGCACTAACAAATTAAAAAAGGGGGTAACAGGGGAGCTAAACTGAGAAAGATCCTGAGAGAACAACAAGACGATATAGTTTTTATTTTGTTTTTAAGAAAATACCAGGTTTGAAATACACTTAAAATAACTGGCTAGCCTTAGCCTAAAACAGAGAATATGGTAGGGAATAAAAGGAAGGTGGAATATAATAGTCTTGAAATATGCAAGTCTCATAAGGAGGACAGTGATTAATTGTGCTTCACATCTACAGATGGCAGTACAAAAACTGATCAGCAGGGAAATTTAGACTACATATTGTTAGAAAGTTGATCCAAATAAAGTTTGTTAAGTTGCAGAACAACTTCGTGTCAAAAAGTCACTGAAGCTTTCAAGAACACTCAAGACAAACATTGTGCATGGATTTATTTTGGTTTTGACTCAGCATAAAAATGGGGGACAGACAATTTTAACACTGAAAATCTCTTCTAACATTACATGTTTAAATCCAATAAATATGTATCAATACCCCAAGTTGGCAGTCTTGATGAAAACACAGGCCAATATTTTTGAACTTATCTCGTTATTTTAGTAGGTAGTTTATAACATACGGACAACTGCAGTAATTTTCCCAGCTTAGTGAGGTTAATGAGAAAGCGATACACTTTTCCATTTTCCCACTAAGACTCTTATCTGCGCTGCAAGTCTCCATTTGTTCAATAAATAGTTTTTTATACAGAGGAAGCACTCTCATCATCAGAAGTTCAACACTGATAAAAGTCATGGATCACCATCAAACAAGATTACCTAGATTTTAAGAAAAGAGTGTTTGGAGAGGAATTTTTATTTTATTTTAAACAGTTTCTGGGAGGAGGGAGTGACTACATTCAGCAGTACATCCAAAGGGAAAGTGGAAGGAAATGCCAGTCCTCCTTCATGGGCAATTCCCAAAACAACATCTCAAAGCAGCAATGAAAGGAATAAAGCTGAGTCAGGGACAAGGCATGATGACCCTACAGAATAGAAAGACAAAGACTGAAACATTCCAATTTTATTATGGAACTGATTTAGTAAAAAATCTGGCATAAACTCAGCAGAGTTGTGGGAACCCACATACTCTCATCCACGCAAACCAGAGAATCACTCATTCAAGACCACTAACCTGGCAAACCCTCTCAGTCAAAACTATTACCCTGTATGTCTAGTTTGATTTTGACTCTGCATCAAAATGGGGGGACAAAGTCTTCGGTCTTTGACAAATTCACCAAGGATCTCCTTTCATCCTACTGGAGATTCTCTGCATGAAGGGTTGTCTCTCTTTCTTAGTGATCAAGATTCTGTTAAATTAAGGTTTTGTAGCATATTGTAACAAAACACTGCAAGGAAAATGCACAGAAATATACACGATTTCAATAAACAACCACTTCCTCAATAACTGGAATTCAAAGTAAGATTTAAACAATGTTTTCT
This sequence comes from Corapipo altera, assembly GCF_003945725.1. Taxonomy (NCBI): domain Eukaryota; kingdom Metazoa; phylum Chordata; class Aves; order Passeriformes; family Pipridae; genus Corapipo; species Corapipo altera. The sequence continues at coordinate 5,564,161 of NW_020884923.1, forward strand.
TTTTGTTCCTACTTTGTTTAATGCAATCTAATTTAATGCTTTAAAAACCCCCATTCTTCAAGATGTGTTTTTAATCCTCTGTTCCTGAAAAATAATATGTCAATATTTTTAATGATCATCCTATAATTGTTCTCTTCAAACAAACCTTGAACAAACAATACAAGGCTACTCCTGCCAACTCACTGATCACAGGTCAAAGAATGTAGTAATCCTGTATTTTTAGCTCTTGAAGATTTTTTATTGTTACGTACTGTATAACAAAAATCTTTAGCAGTGAGCACGGGACAGCTGTATTTCAAACCATTAGGCAACACATAACTTGAAACAGTATACGACACAATGTCTTTTCACTTCTTGTATTTCCAGAGGCATTATTTTTAAGCCTGCCTTCAATACTACTGAAAGTACTTTATTACAAACTGAATACATAGAAATTTCAGTTGCCAAGCATACCAAAGAGCAAACAGCCATGGAATCAAAAAGAGAAGAGATATTCAATGGTGTGCTGGATTTATTTTTTCATATAACATAACCAAAATCTGCTCTGAATTTGGTGGAATGGACAACCTCTGACAAAATTTATTAAAGTTTTACCCACAATCCTAACTGGACATAATCACACAAAAAATCAGATGTAGAATTTGCTGAAGTAGAAAATTGTGACCATGTAGGCTCTGCAGGACCAACACTAGCTAAATGCCTTACCTCCAACGCACGGGAGGAAGGCATCTGAACTGAGCTCCATCAACACCAAATGTGAAAAGGGGATAAAAATACAACCTGTAAATATTTTTAAAAAAAAGTAAAACCAAATTGTGTTTCATGAACATTGAGCCTGTACGTGCAGCTGAATAGCATTTGCAAACTTTTCTCCCCTTTATGAGGCATTAAGAAGTAATCACTATAACACTTATCCTACTGTAAGTGGAAGAAACAGAAAAGCTGCAGCTATCAATAAACCTTTACAATGTTTGAGGAGTTATTTATGTTGCCTAAATTTGTTATCCTCCTAAATGGAACTAACAGTCTTAGTTCACTATTTAGAATCATAAGACACATCTAGAAGGTGAATGAGTTGTTCAAACTTCTCACAGGACACATTGATTTCCCCATGTTAGATTGGGAGTTAGTGAGATGGTCCAATGAGGGGAAAAAACCCCAAACGACTAGAATTTTAAAAAAAAAAAAGTCATAATACATACACACACTTGCTTGGGAGTCCCTGTATGTTCCTGAATGAAGATTTATTTTTTTTCCCCTACAATATCATAAGGGGAAAAAAAAACACAAACCAATTCTATTAACCAGGTCTAAGAGATTACTGAATGCTTACTTTGGACAAACTTTGTTCAGATTGTTATATTTTAATAAAATGTTTTATATAACAGAAGATTAAGAGACAGATTGAGATAACAGATTTGAAAGCTACATTTCAACTGTAAGTCTTTCATAAAATTTAAATTCTGCTGTTTCCAACACAAACCTTTAAAACGTTAGGCTCATACTAGGGTAAGTTAAAAGACTGCGTATTGCAGAGAGATGCTGGTTCAGAAATTCCAGAACTCCTGCAAAATGAAGAAAGTAGGAAAACATAAGAGCAAGTGTTCTCAGATAAAAAGAAATTCATAGTACTGTCATTAACTGTCGGTTACTTGGATAAATTAAGTCTGGATTTTTATCCAAGTAATCTGAAGATTTATTTAATTACACAATCTTCTTTCTCTTTCCATGGCTAAAGAAATTATATACAAATTCTAAAATACGTTAAAATATATTACAATTAAGTACTGTAATTAATCTCTGCTTTTTAATTCCGACCTTCAATTTTTAATCACTATCTGCAATATTAACAGAAAACAACTCAAAAACCTTCAGTTTACACATACTGAAAACAAACCCACGAAAAGCCAAAAAGTCCTGTGCAGTTTTTCTCTACTCTGAGCTATTCCTTATGCATCCAGTGCAATGTCCCACAACTTTTTTACCTTAGGTGTTGTTCAATGGAGAGACTCTTTCAGTTGGTGCTTTTTGTGTGCTCCTCCAGCTGCCCAGTGGCATGCTTTCCATGACAGATGCTCTGGCTTCATTCTTAACATATGTTCCAGATGATAATTCCATCTTCTTTTCTGGATAACTTTAGAGCCAAGGGGTTTTTGAGCTGTCTAATGAATCTTGGCATCTGTTATAAATTCATTCCATTTAATACATAGTATTTTTCTAAGGCATTTGCTTTCAAAGGCATTTAGATGTCTGTACCTTTGTTGGATTTCCAGCTTTCACATCCATATGTTGAGATGGAAAGCAATATCTGAGTTGAAGTTTCACACCCTGGTCTTTAAAACATGGATTTTTATGACCATATCTTATTTAGTTCATAAATGAAACTGTTGCCTTGCCAATTTGTAATACTAGCTCCTTACTGAAATCCCCAGATGACAGGTACTTTACTACCAAAACACATACATTTTTTTTTTTCTTGTATTCCCTTACTTTCCAGTGTAGAATTTGAGCCCAGAGTTTCCAGGGATTAATTTTATTTTTTTTTCTCTTATAATTACATAATAGGATTGTAAACAAAGCAAATAAAAAGCCCAAACAAAAAAATAATAGTTTTCATTTAACTTCATTTTCTAATCAGTGTAAGACAAGGATGTGTTGCAGCATTAGAGAAGCTTCTGCAATTACCACAGAATTCTTCTTTGTTATGGAGACTTTTCATGTGTTTTAAAGTAATTAAAAATTACCAGTCTCTCCAATGTGAACTTTCAGTATTTTTTTTCTGAAACCCTATCATTACATTAATGTTTCTCTATTTTTTTATTCTTTGATGCTGCATCTAGTGACACAGTTACTTCATTTCCACACCAAAGTTGCTCACTTTCCCAGCCTATTTAACCCATCTTTTAAATATCTCCATCCTCTGTATACTTCCTATTTTATCAAGTGCTCTACTCTTGACAGGCTCATCAGCTGCTTAGAACCATGAAAAAATAGTAGCATTTACCAGGGACTCTTTCAAACAAGACCAGAGTACAACTGTATCCAAGGGAGACATAGCAAAACTAATGACACTTTTACACTAGGAATATCCAATAAGAGTTAAAGTATCAACCAAAAGGAAAATATCCATAAAGCATTTCAATTCTTCCATTTTTATAATTTCAAACTACGAACAGAATCTCTAACTATGGTAGAAGCTGAAACCATCAATGCATATTTTTCTTTCAGAAAGAAAAGTGCTCTTCTCCATGGCATGGCATGAGCATGAAAGGCTATTTCCTTGAGGACTGTCCTTACAACAGGCTCTGAGAAAGCTCTCCTGATCTTTACTGCTCTTGGTACCTACTCCATATCCCAGGCTCCACAGCTCACACCATTCCACAGTCAAAAAGAAACACAGTTAAAATTGACAAAAAAGATATCTCTTCTCATAATGAGGACTTAAAGAAACTGCCAACTTCACATGCTTTGTTGAATTCTATCTTTCTGATTTTAAGCCACTGTAAGGCTTCATGTGCACTAAAACTTTTTGTATTTCAGATAGTGCATTTTTAAATACCATTCTCTTCCTATATAGTGTGCTCTAAATAGCATTCAATACTGTGTAACATTGGTTAAATCACGATGCCTCAAATTTCTCAGTAGAGAGTAATTACTAATATTTATCTATTCTAAGGAAAGATTAAAATGTTAATAAATGGATTAATTTCTTGGTTTGTGTATTAAAAAATACACACCCTAAGTGAAGAAATACAAACAGATTTTCAAGGAACTCCAAAGATGAGAAGTTATTTGGAGCATTTTTAAATATGTCAATTGGCAAAAGAGAGATCATGGTAAGCCACCCTTTTTATAAACCATGTATCTAATCAGTACAAAGTTTTCCTCTATCCTAAAGCTTCAAATACATTGACAGGAACAGTCTACCAGCCACAGATGGCTTTTAGGGAATATAGCACATTGCAAGAAAGGAAAGGCTATTAATATGCTAGAGCTATAATGCAGGATTCTATTTACTACAAAAATACAAATGCCTATTGTGAGGTAATTTACCAGTGACAATTATTTCACTGAATATGATGACCTGTGATCTTCTATCCAGTAAAACTCACTTTATTATAGAGATACTTTTCTTCTGTAAGGAAAAGTCAGACACACTATGGATGACTAGACAGTGACACTTTGGCACTCATGTTGTCTCTCAATAAAAAACTTTTTTCCCCTCATTTATTTTACCCAGCTCTAGCGCACCAACTTGTTACCTTTTTTACAGTAAAATTCATTAAAAGAAACAAATTTGCTTCTTATATTCTTATGTAAGAATAAGTTAAATTATTGAAGTATGTTCTTCAAAAGCACACAAAATACCTATTAATGTTAGAATTTTCTAGAATGTGACCTTGTTTGAGTGGGTCAAGTTTTTATTATCAAAGGCAAATAACAATAATAAAGATTACCTATTTAGGGCAGATTATTTAAACCCTCATTACCAATACACTCAACATTTGTGTCCTTATCTGTTAATGACTATACTGATACTTGGGAGGCTGGCACAAAAAAATATATCCCACTGAGACTAATACATACATGTGTATTACGCAGCTATTATATACCACAAAAAATACACTATAACCATAACTGTTTCTCTAAGTCTTCATTTGTAGACTAAATACTATCTGCAGCTATCTTCTTCTCTACCCTGGAGAGCGTGCAGGGGAACACAAAGTGTTCGAAAGGATCCTTAAAAACAGCAGGGCTGGGTTGGTTTGGTTTGGGGCTTTTGTCTTTTTTTTGCCATGAAATTTATCCATTTCATCTAATATCATCTATTACCAGCATGGTAGTCCACAGAGCTGCATATAACAGCAATTTCTTGTCTCCTTTGGAGAAAGGATGATTGGATCAGGTGAGGGAAAAGTTCATCATCTCTACATAAACCTCTTTGTGCCAACAGCAGTTCCACACAAAATCCTATGCACGTGGTGTAGATTAAACTTGTAAGATCCTCACTGTGACTGAAAATTGCCCAAAGGGATCCCAAATACAAATGTTTACAACAAAAAATTTATTTAAAATATCCACTTTGCAAGTTGAAATCTTAAAGAGTTTGATTATTCTCCAAATTTTTGTACATAAACAAGCAAACTCAGCAGTAGGTTTGCAAAGAAAGAATTTCAGACAAAATCTACTTTACAGGAATTCTACCAAATGTAGCAGAAAGTCTACAGAAACTCCATAAGAAAACTCAAGAGGCTTACAAATTAACACTACCCAAAGTTTCACTGATTGTCCACCTAGACAGTGTGTATATTCTGAACTCTGAGAACCACTGAGTATAACTCTAATCTTGAGTAATATCTAGAAGCCAACAACTCACTAGCCTCAGAAAGGTATCTATCTGTCATAAGCTTTGGGGGTTTTTTTGGTTAAAATACTGTTTTTAAACAGCTTTCAAACTCTAAACAGAAAAGGATTACAAAGCTACTGTATTATTTGGATTAAGGAACTGTTTCAGACATTAGCCAATTCACTATTCTGTGAAAAAATTCTGTTTGTTTAAAAACCAAAACCACACAGGAATAGGAACTAGCTAACCTCCTGGTAGCATTTTTTAATTCCATCACATTTAGGACTAGCACAGAGAGTAAATCAGTGGTCCTTTTCTAAACATGAACTTCAAAGAAAACCATCTTGAAATACAAACTAGTTGTGCCAGAGTCTGGTGCAGTTCTGTAGCCAGTTTACCCTTGCAAAGAGGGAGCTGCCACTAGGAGGGAGATACCCTGCCCCTCCACATGGCCACTCGCCCATTCCCATGTGTGCCAGCACTACTGTTCATGCAGCTACACAGTGAGTCAGGTCAGGGAAATGATCCATCTGAAAGTTAGCTAGGAAAATAAAAATAGATTCCTTTTCATCCAGATAAATTTCCTGGCATGATTCACCATGTCACCATTATGAGCACAAGTGACAACACAACAGAGTAAGAAGAGAACATGACACTTCCCCCATTTCAGCAACAGATTCCACTTAATATAAATTTCAAGCAAACGTGGAACAGCATCTATCAGGGGCAAGTCCACAAGCTTCTAATTAAAATACAGTAGTTGCTGCTGCTTCTCAAGAATAAACTTGTTCAGAAAAGTATCCAATGTGTTAGTCAGCATACATAGACTGGTATGATATTATAAAAGCCAGCACAGTTCAAAACAAAGTGAGTGAATACTAGATTTAAAGTAAAGCAAAAGATGCTACATGAAAGCACAATATTTTGTAAGTATTTTCATGTGCATAGAAATTATGTCACTAATCCATCTACACAGTTTCATCGGGTCAGAAGTGTGCAAGTATAGGTAGAGATCTTGTCATGTTCCTATGGATTACTCTTTCCCAGTGATCATTGTTCAGGGGTTTCCTCCAGTCTCTCTGGAAGACATGCCACAAAAGAACTAACCTTAAGATTTTTCCATCTTCTTAACAACTCCTCCCTTCATATGACCTAAGTGATTTAACCTCTTCCTCTGCAACATGTCAGGAGGATAAACGAAACCCAAAAAATCTACTTCAACTACTAGATTCATTTTACTTCCAATATAAAAATTATATTTTAATTACATAAAATTATATTTTAAAAAGCCTGAATACCATAATGTAAGGCACTCAAAAGTTTCTCAAGGATAAATAAACTCACATTCAGGAAGTCTCCGAGGTGAAGTAACAATACTATTTCCATTTTATCTGAGGGAAACTGTGACTTGGACAAATTTAGGTTCCCACAACACTGAGTGCCAAATTTAAGACACTGTTGGCCCAATTTTTTACATAATTTACCATCTTACATGTCTTTCTTCTTTACAAACACAGTTGACCCCAAGTTTATCTCAATGAAAAGCATAGAGTACTTGTATCCAGTAGCACTCCAATCTCTTGCTGGTGGTGTGGTTCTCAGTATCTAGGTCCAGTTAGCAGCCATTTATGAAGACTATTCTGTTTCAGTAACTTTCTTAGAATGACAGTGTTGATTAAAGCCCATTAGGAAGCTATGCTCAGTAAAATATTTTACACTTCAACTGTTCAAATGTGAATAACTTGGGATTATACAGTTTGGAATTTCAATGTAAAAATGGTAACAACTAATGAAACTGGATGCTACTATATTGTAATTAAATATTTTTGGGAAGACTACCCTTAAAGTCAAGACAACCATCAATTTGAAAATGAACTTCTACATCTATCTAGAAAAAAGGAACGTGTTTTCTTACCAGTGTTCTGGCATTTGATGCATTTATTTCCTATCTTCCTAACAGTTTTTAAGAAAGCACTTTATGAGAAAGCAAACTATAAAATTCAGAATTTACAGTAAACAAGATGCTAGTTGGAGTGATCTGATTACAAAGAAATGTACTGAGATTTATGTAAAGTAAGATAACAGTGCTCTGATTTGCAAGGGAAGTAATCAATAACAACTCAGATTAGCTGAGACACAGTAAGAGATGGTACTGAAGAAGACTGGAAAAAATGAGACTGGAGGTACACCTGCATTACAGATAAGGAGTATACACCTGAAGCATATCTTCCAATTATCAACTATTACAAGCTTTGGCTTACAGTGTGACCACAACTCGTATTCCCACTGCCAAGAGGCTCCCAAGTCCATAGCAACAGATATGATAGTGCGTCCAAAGCAAAAATCTAGAAACATACAGTAAGAACATCAAAATGTAAGCATCTTTCAAAAGATTTGGCTCTATTGCGCTGATGGAGTCCTACCTAGAGAGCCAGGAAATCCTCTCAGAGCAAGCTGAGGTCTGTGTTGCTGGAACTGAGTAACAATGTTTTGCCTGCAATTTAGGAAAGATCAAACTGCTCTCAGGAACTTGGAGGATGAACAAATCCCACGTGCTATCAGCATCTTTCCATGTTTTGATGGAAAAAACCCTCTCAATTTTGTCAACAGTTTGTAGAGATGCTCATGAAGGGTCAACAGTTCCTCTAAGAAGCAAAAGGCAAACAAGACAGCACTCAGAGTGGTTACAAAACCTTTTTCCCTTGTCTTCAACTGTCTATTCACTCCCTAAATTATCACTAGTCTGATCTCTTCCCAAAGCTTATTGTTTTCCATTCATTATACAGGAAATGGAACAGACATCCAAGAACATGTAAGGCCAGTGTGTCCAGGATACTCAAAAACACCCATTGCCTAGGTATCTTCCCTATGTAAGAAGCAACCTGTTCTTGTCAGGAATAGCAATTTTCTACCATAAAACTCAAGATTTGAGAAAGCTCAAAGTCATAAGTATGTTCCATGTTAATAATACCCTGTTAGTGCAAGACATAGGAGAACACCTTCTTCCCTTTGAATATATTACTCCATCTTCTATCTGATGTATTAGTGGCAGGAACTAAAACATGCAGTCAAAGAACAGGCACAGAATTTTAGCCACTGTCACCTGCAATACAGCTGCATCTAGAAGAGCACCATATTTACCAATGAGAATCACAACTGTACAACCATTTAAAAACTGAAAACAGTCTGTATTATAGGTAAAATGAAACAAAAACAATTTTAAAAATTTAAAAATCGATCAACTACACACAATTATCTAAATTGGCATTCAGCAAGGATATTGCAGAAAAAAATCTTGAGACTGTTTAAAATACTTTGCATTTCAGTTACTATAGCAAACCGCCTTTAACCACAGAAACTGGTAATAATACAATGTGGAGAGCTGCAAAAACTACACTCATTTATTACCTAAAAAGTACCTGTAATAAAGTTCTCTTTAGCAAAGAGAACACCCCACACTCAGGTTAGTTACATCAAGTTTAGGATTTTTATATGGTTCTGATCCTCTTTCAAGGACAAGTACGGTTAAAAAGGTTGTAATTATTTCAGAAAGACCTTGGTAGCCAACTACAGAGTGAGTGGGACAGAGGAAGGGCCCAAGGCCCTTCTTTCCCAGTGGGGTAGCTGCAGGAAAACAGCCTCTAAATACAGAGATCTCTGCTCAGAGTGTATGTGGAAGTAAAGAAAAAAAAAAACCTGTGTATGAGGTTCCCCTGACTGCAAGCAACTTTACAGTTTTACCTAAATCCATTTCTACACTGAGTGCATGATACGGTAATCTCTTAACTATTTGGAATTAAAAAAAAAAAAATCTAGCTTACATATGTGGATATTAGAAACCTTGCACTGTCAATTTTTCTCTCTTTAGTCCACGTGGAACCGTCTGTTTTACATTCATATATTCTACTGAAACTATACAGTAACTCACATTTTCTATTAATTACACAGAATTAGAGTAAAACAATTACAATATGAAAGGCTTACTTAGTTTCAAGTGGTTCATCAATCGAGACTTCACCTTAACTACTATTTGCTAAGACAATTAGAAAAAAAATTGTTTAAATTTCTTCTACTTTGTGTACCAGATGTTCAACATAGTCTATTTAGACTTGTCTTTCTTAGAGGTGTGTTAAACTGCTCAAATAATTTAGACAATCTGCAAACAAGATTTCTGACAGGTTGTGAATAACACTCAATTAATAACATAACTTCTGAGACTAATTTTTCAATCAAGGCATTTATGCCCCCCCCAAAAAAAACCAAAACAAAAAACCCAAAACAAAACAAAATGAAACAAAAAAAAAAAAAAACCAAACCACACACACAAAAAAAACCCCAAAACACACCACACCCAACATCATATCAGTCTCCACTGTGTATTTCCAAAATTAACATCTGTTTGGTCTTGGTTCAACTGTAAAACTCAATGTTCATTAAATGAAATAATACAGTTCTTTTTCCGATTTTGAGCCAGGGGGAGGAGGGGAAAAGACATGTTACCCCAAGACTATTAAAAATCAGTACCTTAAAGAACAATTGTATTCCTATTTGGAGCAACAGATTTATTCCACTACACTATTTATTCTTCTTGATAGTACATATAACAGCAGAAAATATTTTCCACGTTATTTCTTAAAATCCCATAATATCTGCATCATGTCCTGAATTGCAAAAATGAAAACAGACCAGCAGTTGAGTGACTCTCATCACAGTAAATCAAACACATCTTATCCTATAAACTGTATAGGTTTAGAAATATTAACACTACTTCAAGTTTAGATACTAAGAAGTTACAAATGGCTGTATTATTAAAAAAAAGAAAACAAAAAAAATTGAGTGAAAATTATATCACAGTATTTCAGTGATCCATTATTTACAGAACAATCTCATTACAGGAAAGCTTCATGACATCTGTTTTTTTACCACCATCTCATTACATCAAAACTTCTTAAGTTATTATGGTTAAGCCACAGCAATTTTGTACTTCAGTTCCCTCTGAACACTAGTACTTCTGTACTTCAGGTGAGTGTTGAAAGATAAAACGAGGACATTAAAAACTGCAGGATTATATTAAATTCACCCCCAAACCCAAGTCAGATACTTTATCTATTCAATAAAATTTGAGTAAAAATATATGATGTAACCCATGCAAAGATTGCCACAACAAACAGCATTATCTAGTGTTACACACTGGAACAGAGAAGCCCAAACAGAGGTATGGTAATTGAAGTATGACAACACAAGCACTAACTTAAACAGACACCATTTTGCTTCATCTTTAAATAATGATTTAGCCATCTTGTTATGCAACACATACTAGGTACGTCCTCCCAAAAAACCTTACTCTTTCAATTAAAGAAAAAGTTAGTTGACACATTAAATTTAAAACTGGGTCCTTTAAAAAGTTGGCATCTTTGTCAATTTTTCCTTTGTCCCAAATGATCTTTCAATAACATGATAACGAAGACTCTTAAACCTTTTCATATGTTTAAATTAATTGAAGTCTTGTGCACAGTTTATATATAAAGAAATTAGGTTGCAATTAACCATAGTTATTAATGATTCTTAAATCTAATTGTTGTGACTATTATAGACCTCAGACAAGGTCAACTCTACAACTTGGGAAACTTTGGCTTTAAAGAAAAAAAATACCAGCTGAATTATATGCATAAAATTCACTTTTGTAATGACATAGCTTAATCATACTAAGCATGTTCATCCATGTAAAAAAACCAGCTGTTTCCAAATTGATAAATTAAAAAATATCCCCCTAATAAAACAGTAAATTTTAACTAGTAAACACAGTGAAAGTATGTTAAGTAAAATTAAAAATACTAGCTCTTACAATAATATTAAAAAAAACCAAAAACTGCAAAACACTGCACTTATAAGCAAATCAAAAATGTAAAAGTCATTTCAGCAATTACTGCAGAGTGCTTACACTAACTGTATAAATGCCAAATGTTTAACTTCTGCATCTCAGTAGCAACGTTCAGGTCACCATATTTAGGATTTTTAGTCAAAATCACTTCCCTTTCATCTGTACGCATTACAACAAAAAACATTAGTGTCATCTAAAAAGTAAACTCATAAAGGAAGACAACCCATCTCTCTCCTAATCTGGCTACAAGAATAAGGGGAGAACAGAAAAAAAAGAAAAATTATTAACCTCACTGAGATGGTGAATTGCAAGAATATCTTTGCGCACATGGACACAGGCCACGAGATACTTGGTTGTTATCACTAGATCTAAGACTGTAAGTTACAACCATAAAACCATCCATACAAAACACATTTCTACTCCTCTCTTTCCTCAGCAGAGACTCAGCTCTAAGGATACTGCTCCACTGGCTCTCCACTTGTACAAGTTCTGACATCTCACAGGGTACATCTGAATTAACACTTTAGTTCAGATAAGGAGAGCACTTGTGCAACAAATCTTCCCATCACCAGTTATGCACTTCCAGTTGCTGCATGAAGCAGTCCCAGAGTGCACAAACCTGGTTCCTTCCAGATGAAATTAAAAGTCACATGATGCACTCCAGGAGCACTACCAGTGCCAAAGGGGCACAGGAGCAGACAGGAGATGGTCCAAAGTAACACCCACTTCACTTTGCAAATGCATTCACTGTTGACAGGTATCAAATCCTTATTACCAATTATTTCATTCTCTGAATCTGCTCTCATAGGGCTGCATTACTTGCTCAGGGAGGTCCAGCCACTGTGCTTCAGGGTCTCCTTTCATCTGTGAGAAGGGACCTGACCGCACCTGAGGTTCACCAAGCTTCTCAGGCATTGCTTCCTTTTGGGTTTTCTGTCCTCTGTTGTCCAAAGTTCTCACCTCCAGCCTGTCATCTCTGCCCATTTGACCTTTCACACATAACAGTATACTCTTCCTCAGTATCATCTTGTCTCACCATACTGAAACATCATTCCCTAAAGACTACTCAAAGCCCAACTATGATCATAAATAAATTTAACTCTGGCATTTTCTTAACATTCATTATTCTTAACATTCATTCTTAATATTCATTTTCTTAACATTCATTCATTCTTAACATTTCTTAACATTGAGTAAAACCCTCAATGGGTTCCTCGTTTAAGCACACACAGAAAAACAGGGTTTTGAAGCCAACTATGTAGCATCACATAGGATTCTTCAGTGCTCAACAGCAGGGTTAAAAGCCTACAAACATATAGCCCTCGGCCCTCTATTACTGGCATGGATACAGCACTAAGGATAATAAAGCAAACATTTTCTTAGTGCATTTCACAGACATTAAGAATTGTATCACAGTGCCCTGAACACACCCTATCTTCTCTAGCCTCTCTCTAGCAGAATCTCAATTCAGAGAGAGATCCCCAGCTCAACTTTTAGTCCTCCCCTCTCATTCCCACATTCAGTTTGCTTAACTCGCCTTTGTAATGACCTATCTCATTAGACAGCTCCTCAGAACCATTCTTCATCCCCATACTTGCAAGTCATCCTAATACTCCTTGACTGGGCTGTGAATCACGAAGAGGGATTGAGGTTTTTTCTTGTATCACAAACCATTCTGACTGCTGAAAGGGACAATTTTAAAAGGTCCAAGGCTATATCCGCAGGACCAAGTAATTTGGCAAAATAGAAACAGATCAGTCAACTGAAGCAGCTGATGCTCAGGTCCCTATGTTCCCAGCAGGTAGGGTTTACAAGATTTATTTCAAGGTAAATTCAGTCTGGAGTCTCAGATTGAATGGTGCACCATATGCGGTTCAGGGCAGTCCAAAGGACTGGTCACTGGGGCTGGAGTTCACTTGGTGTCTGCCTGGAGAAGGAATCCCATGCTCCCCTTCCTTCAGGTGGAACGAAGTTTGTACCTACCAAAACAACCCTGGGAACTGAGCCAAGGAGCATCAAGTGCTGATGATCAGAGAAGTCACTTTAAAACTGTAATAGCATGTTAGCTTATGGAAGCGAGGCAGCTTTACCCAATCCCATGATGCTTCTTAGTACAGAGAGAGAATATGTAGCTGCCAAAATAAGAAGTGTCTACTGAGCATATTCCAATTTTAAGAATTAAGATTAAAGTTAGATACTTTGTCTTGGAAACATTTAAAAAAATGCACTTAACAACTTTGATTTTCTTGCTCCAGAGCAAGGTCAAAGTTGTAACTACATGAAATGTATAACCATTGAATTAAATGCTTACAAATTCTTTACACTGTAAAACACACTGCACTTTTCCTTTTGTTTTCAGAAACAAACAAAACAAACACTTTAACCCACCAACAAACAGAATAAGTCAGACACAGAAAATTAAGGACAATATTAGATCTAATTAAAAAAAATAATTAAACCACTAAAAACCTATAGTTATCTATTGCAAGAAATTAAAAAAAAAAAAAACACAACCGTAAATTCACTCAGTTATTTAAGATAAAGAAAAATGCATTTCAAGAAATGTCTTTTATTAGAAAAGAAAACAATTACCAACAAAACTAATATGAAAATGCCAACTCAGTGGGCTTTTCTTCAATTAATAGACAGTAAAACAGTATGAGGAAAAAAACCTTTATTTTACATTTCAGAATTTCAAATATTAAGACATTGAGTTTCATTGTACATTGTCCTTTTCTGGCCCCTGGTGATTAATATATGCATATCCAGTGCTCACAGAGTTGATACCAGGGTGTAATAAGAACAAGTGATAAGACATAAAGAAATGGATGTCACGTGAAAGGAAATTATTTGAAGCATTCTAGTTATTTGAAAGAAACTTATATGAAATAATTGAAAAAGGAAATCAGATCCCCAAACTGAGTAAACAACAACAAGATAGGAAGGAAAAATAATTGAAAATTTTATATAGTTCCTGCCACGTAAAATTTTATTTGTTATAAATATAAGCATATACTCCAAAATAGGAAGTAGGCCTTAAGCTTCACACAGTTTAACTCATTTTCATCTACAATACCCACAATGCAACCTGAAATACAATTTATGTAGGAACAATAAAAGAATAATAAACTTATTCTCTAATTCTCTTGGCTTCTTGACATTTAATGTCAATCTGCAATAACAAAGCTAATAATGATTTTTGTCTTCACACATTGCTATTGAAACAAAGCATTTCTTTGTAAATTAAAGGGTAATTTTGTATCCACTACTTCCATCTAAATCTTTCTGGGCTAGAATCACAGGAACTCATGGTATAAGTCACCCTAAAATCCAGATCACCTTCTCTCTGGGAGAGAGATTATAGTTCTTTTGGAAATAATTATATGTGCAACCACAACCTAAAGCAGAGCAGCATGAAGCATGGAAGATTTCATTCCAAGTTCATTACATGATATGAATGCCAGATATTTCTAGAAGTTTCCCATTCAAAGCTTAACACAGAGCAATTTTCCCAAATTTGTAAATCACATGCGGACACATTATAAAGTGACATCTCAAGAATTCACAGGAATTCAAAAGTAAGAGAAAATCATAGTTTAGACTGCTTTATAATTATTCTTTAATCATATGACTTCCAGGTCTGTGAAATTATTAGGTGCATGTTGAGCTTTGTGCAAGTACTGTGTAGATTTTATTGGGACTACTTGCATTTGTAATACAAGCTGAAACACACTGAATGATTTTGGCATGTAGGAAATTTCACACAAAGTATCACATCTGCAGCAGCTTCCAGGCAAGCATCTACTGCGCACCTGTATTACTACCTCTTTCAGCTGCCACAACAGCCTATTTAGTTTGATACACAGGTAACAGCAGCTGTAACAACAAGGTTAAGTGGGAATTACTGAGTCCAACTTCCTCTTCACTGTGAGTTACCCCTATAAACAGAGGCAGTGCTGAGGGTTAAGTATTAACAACACCAAGGCCCTAATGGCCACTAATTCCATATGGTCAGATTAACTTGCTGCAGACCCGAAGAAAAATCAAGAGCGTTCATATGTGTAACCATGTAATACCATTGCTCACGGTGTATGATACATCAGAAGAACCTTCCATTAAAAGGTAGAACTTACCCCTCTTCTGTACCCAGCCTTCCTTCACAATGGTAACATCGCTCATGATGACTCCACTCTGAACCCCCAACTCAAAAGAGTATTTCTTTGAGTTATCAGCTTGTCGGTTTGGCTTCTTTTCTGCAGCTTTTCACAATTTCTACTGATGAGTCAGCCTGGAAGGAAATATTAGAGAAAGCATTTAAGCTTTTCTGTTTTTCTCACTTGACAGCCAACAAAAAAAGTCTTTGTTGATGTATTGCACTGACTGAGCTCACATAAAAATCTGCCTTTTTTTTTAATTAACCATATAACAGAATCAAGTTTGAGTCTTACAGCACATTTTCCATGAACACTGCAACACTAAAAAGAAGCAGAATGTGTTAAAATTTAAGTCGTATGGCACTTTTATAAATTGCGCACAACAGAATTCTCTCCCACTAATGCACAGGATGCTCTTAAATTAAAGGCTGCTAGTACTCATCCACAGGTCCAACTCTGAACACACAGGAGCTTTACCCATTCCAACATTTGTCAGAATCTGCGCAATGGACAAGTGGTTCCTTTATTATGGGTACATTGATCATATCAAGAGTGCAAGAAAGTGGAAGGACAAGTCCTGTAAAGAAGCTTAAAACCAAAAAAAAAAAAAGGCTACAGAATTACAACATTCTTCCTACTTCCACTATAACTTCCTTATAGCCGATAGAAATCCTTAACTTACATGAGTTTTTAAAAAATCATCATAACGTCCAAGTACACAAACCAGAAAAAAAACAAACCAATGTTTAGTTTATGAAAAGAAGGAGCATACATTCAAAGCTTTAAGCCAGGCAGTGACAGGAGTGCTCTTTCCCCTACAAAGCTCAGTTGCAGGACACAGAAAGGAAGTTAGTCCTGGAACAGGACATACCACTCTCAGAAGCCACAACTCTCTCTTTCGACCACCACATTCCCAGAGTACCTAACAGCTGTGAAGAAAAGATAAATAGCACTAAAATCAAGTAGGAAAAGATGCCAGAGGGCAGGAGAGGTTTCCTTTTGGCAGCAAACTGCCTTTCCCCTCCATCCTTCAAAATAAACAGAAGCATTCAAATTATGCTCATCCAAAAAAGGGTGGGAAAACAAGAAATGGGATTTTTCTGATAGTGGAGCAACACCCTTCTACAGCTGTATACACAGGAGCATGCATGTACACAGTGCTAGCATAGAACAGGAACCTACAAGTTCAGTGTTATGAAATGCAGTCCATAAATATCCATTTAGCAGACGGACCAATAAATGTAAACACAACAGAAACAAATATGGCTGTGCTAGAACCTATCTGTGCAACAAATGAATGAAGAAAGGACTGGGAAATAAGCTGTTTTAACGTTATCAATTACAAGCTAAAAACTGAACCATTATTGACACGCAGGTTATTTCTTATTTATCATTTGAAGAATGTGTATTTGCACCACACAGCAGCTAGATGGAAGGCTACTTCTGTATGGATGCTGTAGCATGCAAAATAAAACTTGGTATGAGTATTTTTTTCAAGTGGTATGCAACAAAAAAAATACAGCACAACCTGACTTTACAGAAACACTGAAGGGTGTCCTTTTCAGTCTCTTTCACTGAACTGTTGTTTAAAAATACACAGTATTTCAGCTGCATAAATGTAAATAAAAACCACAATCCTAAACTCATTAATACTGCAAAGTTGAAGTAGCATTGACTACAGTGTCTCTAAGACACGCCCATGGCACTGGTAGATATGACGGTAACACCTGCGCAGGTGACACACAACCTCTCGCATTGGCATCATACCCTACTGTCTCTAGAAGGACACCAGACTCCTGTGTTCATGCAACTACACCCTCCCTTAAGACTTAAATACTGTTTAAGCTTTCATAAGAGTTAAAAGAAAATGTTATATACAAGTTTTTGGAAGGACATGAAACTGCTTTACTGATGTTAATTGAGCTGACTAACTTTATCTGTTAAAACATCCTATTATATGCAAGCTGGCATGGTAGAAATAATCAGAGGATACATTTCCACATCCTTCACCTTACTAATGTGAGAGTTAATTTCTGGTTCATACGTTATCAGAACTTTTGTTTGCATGCTTCAAACGAGATAAGCAAGTCTATCAGCTGTGCATGAAAAGAGATCTGACAGATTAAGACATGTGCCTGAAAGCAGGCTGCTGTTTTGCTGTTCTGGATCACTGCAGCACAGTATCAGCTCTTATTACAAACACATAAATCTTTACAAAGCCCAGAGGTGGGTGTCAAACAACTGTGACCTAGGAGCAGCTGTTCTGTGAAGGAAGTGTAGACACATCAGTTTCCAAATACACAGCTTAAGTTCAGTTTTCTACAAGACTTTCGCTGCATTCTTTAAGAAGCGATCACAATTGAATTTTTTTTTTCCACCTATAGAGATACATGAAGCAATGTAACATTCAGTACTTAGCTTGGGCTGGTATATGCTGCAATATGTTTTACTCTTTTGGCAAATTTAATGTCCTTTCCAATTTTGGTGTGCACTTGTGAAAAGTGAAATAATTTATTGTTATTGGTAGAGACACAGTGATAAGAAATTAATCTCTGTACTAAGGAGTAATAATCTTGTCTGCCTGCATACTGATCATTCAGTTCATGATTTCAGTAGATACACAGTTTTAATGAATTAATTTATGTTTGAAGCTCTCTATTTACCCACTGATTTAGTGTTACATAATGAAAATTTGATCTATGACATGATGTTCATGTCAGACAGCATCCCAACAACCTCAAGTGTATATCTGTAGACTTGCACGCCACCCATCACATTTACTACTTTACTGAATTTTGAACAAAATCCCACAAAGTACAAAAATCACATATATATGGTGACAAAATTAACTACATTATCTCCAATTTAGTTTCACAATATTACCGGAAACAACTTTAGAATTATCAACAGTTTTGCGATTGTACCGATTGCTCCATTAATGGGTAATTAAAAGTCAAGCTGAATTACAATGGAAGCTGAAGGAGATAAATCAAAGCACTAAAGGACTAATGAACGTAAAGGTTCTATGTTCACATTACACTTTCAAGAAGCCATTTGTGAGCATCTGTCATATTATCCCTTATTAAATTCCTTTGAGACTTTCTAAAAGCTGAACTCCTTTACTCTGAAAGTCACTCAGCAAAGCTCGAGAAGAGCGGAATTGTAAGGATTATTTCTTATCATGACAAAAACTGACCTTAATGAAAAATAGTCATACAGAAACCTTCTTTCTTGAAGATGTACTAAAGAATTGTGTATAAATGTAAAGAAGTTGTCTGAAACACGTGGAACAAGAACTCTCACATGAAAACAGTATTTCAACTATAGTTTAACTACTTCAAGAAGACATGTTTATTCTGCACATCTGACATAGAACTTAAATACTGGTTAGCAATCAACTCTGCTCTCCCAATGTACTTCAAGTTTCAGCGGCTCGTATGCAGTAATTTCTACAGTTTACCTTACTGCTTTATAGGATGAACCCACAGGAACAGGGGAAAAAAATATAAAGAACTGAAGTTGAACATATTTTGCATTACAGATGTTTCCTACAGGGAAGAACTTAATTTGGTTTTTTATATGTTCCAGCAACTAAAGAACAGGTTGGATTGCTTTTTTTTTATCCCGCATGTTATCAGACAGAACTCGGATGGAAGACACTTATCCAACAGTATATTGTGTGTATTCTGTGGACAGTATCAGACAGTCATGTATATGCATAATACATACAACAACCTACTGTCTGCGCTCATGCAGGTGTAAAAATTTACTCCATTACAGTCAGTGATGTGAAGAATTTAGGGATATGGTTTAGTTGTGGACTTGGCAGTGTTAGGTTAATGGTTGGACTTGATCTTACAGGCCTTTTCCAACCTAAGAGATTCTATGATTCTATCCACACACCTGCTGGCTTGGGTTTTCTTTTTTAAATCTCATAAAAAATGTAAAACTTCCTCTTTCTGCTTTGGGAAGTTATTAAGCCACTTCTATAGTCTTAGATAAAACAATTCAGCACACTTCTAAAGAATTAGTATTATAAGTTTCTAGCTGTAGAGGTTAAAAAGGCAACTTTCTGACCAAAGATTAAGCAGAAACTGCTACATGCAACAGAGTTCCAGATCCCTCAGCTGAGGCTCACAGTTTTTCCAAGCTGTGGTTAAAACTATCCAACACCACCTCGGTTTTCATCTTGCACTTTAGGAATAAGAGCAATATGGAGAAGAACCAGCTCACTTCATGATGCTACCATATCAGAACTGTAAGATCAACAATTAAAATGAGCAATGGACCATTCAGAAGGAAGATGGCTTTTCCTCAATTTCTACTTTAAATTCGAGGAGGCTCTCATGCCCATCACAGCAGTCAGATACCGACATAGACATGGTAGATGGTTAGAAGGAAGGAAAATACCTTCCAAGCAAAAGAACTAAAAACTGTGGTTCAGGTCTACACTCAACACCCACTATGTGCAAGGGAATTGTCACTGAGATTCATAAGAACAGACAACACTCCCTTGGAATCTGGGCATCTTCCCATTTCCCCTACGACACGAGACAGCTGAGTAAAGAAGATAGCACCCATAAATTCAGTGTAAATTGTATGATTCAGGTCTCTGTTTTAAGAACTTCCATAAACACAGGCTTCTACTTTCCACAATTTTGGAGCTGAGAAAAAACAGATACTCTCACATTTACAAACTCAAGTTACCAGAGAGAATACCAACAGGATCAGTTTCAGTGCTTCCAAAGATGATCCCCATAACTTCTCATACCATTATCAACAAAGTGAATCATCTAACCTTGTTCTCTTAATATATAAGAAAACTACCAATTTCCCTTTTTACAAGCAATCATTTGTTTAGTAAAATGTTTGGGGAAAAAACAGCAAGTGAATCTTTCTGATTCACTTTGCCTGACTCATTGAGATTCTTTGGTCCCCTATGTAAGCAGAGCCAAATTTCATCATCTCTATCTTCTTATTTCTCAGACAGTTAACTGAAAAATTCTGGGCATGCACCCACAAAACACACATCAACAAAAAAACCAGTTCTCAGTCATCCTCTAGTGGCTTTCATCACACACACATTTGTTTCCTTGCTTTGGGGGCTTTTTTTTTTTTTTTGCAGTAGATCAACCTCTTAAGAGGTGTTCTCAAATTTCAGTTTGAATCCTCCAAAACAACGGAGCAGGCTGTAACTGTTTCCAGTGCTGGCTGCAATCACAGAGCAAGGAATTCAAAAAGACAAGGCTCTAAAATAAAAACAGAGTTGCCTTTAGGAATGGAAGCTGAGACCCCGGTTTTATTTATACGAAAAACGCATGCATATCCTCTTCCCTTAGCAAAGCTGTTATCTAAAAGTCTGGCCAAACAATTAGAGGATATATTGCACATCATCAAAAATTACACAAAAGACTACATTGCAGAACAGAAATTGTTCCAAAACATGCTAAATCAAGTTAGACTATATCATTAACGAAAGAATCACATTCAGGTGAGTGCTTTATCTAAAAAGTATATAGTATTTACACAGATTTTTACAAACTACCTATAGAATTCTGGTTATACTGACTGATTTAAATATTACCATTGCTTAGACTGAGAAAAAAAACCCTCTAAACCAACAGCATTCATCCAACTTATTAGAGTCAATTAAAAAAAAAGTTTTTAAAAATAAACAAGTAAAAAAAAAAAAACCCACAATACTTAACCAACACAAAACAAAGGATGAACTAATTTGACAAGACAGAGAAATAAAAAATAAGATTATTAAAAGAAAATAGATGCTAAATTTATAAAATGGTAATCTTTATGTACATACAATTAAGATGCTTAAAGATAAATACATTCTAAGTAGACATGCTCATACTTTACAGATTTTAAAACAAATATAAAAATTTCTGAAATATCTCCATGAGAGGTATTGCAAATACCTTTTAAACTATATTTTATACTAGAAACTTCAGTATCTTTAAGAATGTTAGTATAAAAACTTACTCCTAACAACTTTATTTTGTAAGTTTTGATTTGGAATATTGAGGAGCGTAATATGAAAATGGCACTGCCTACATCTTGTGGTAAGGAAAAACAACATAATTTAGAAAAGATAAATAGCTCTTTTTAAAGCATGCTTACGTGTATGCTCAATATTTTCACTGTTCTATTTTCACTTTCAGTATGTCAAAAAGCTGCACATAACTAATATATTCTCAAATAAGCCTAGTTAGGAGACTACAGGCACACTGAAATATTAATTTACAAGTTATATGTTTTATTTAGATTCTGTAACTGAATAAGTTTATCAGGGAAGAAACTACCATTCTGTATTTCATTTCCTATTATAATGACAAAGCAAGTTATTTTAAGGGGCAAAGGTATAATTAAAGTAAGGTGAACAAAGCCACCCTTGCCTTTGTTTACCAAGGTATAAAGGAAGTTTCTAAAGTAACTAAATTGTTTCTTTAGAATCCCACGTGAAACGTTAACAACCCATTGTTTTGCCTTGTGTTTATCCACAAAAATGCTTTAAATCCTTTCTGTCTCCTCCAATCACATGAAACAATAGCTAAAAAGCAGACAGAAGCAGTGATAGAACTTACTAAAGCACGTCTGAAATTTAACCAGACAATACTTTTCAAGTAGAAAATTTAACCAAAGTATACATTTCAAGAAGGGAGGGCTAAAATTATGCATCAAAAAAAGTTACTAAGACAATGAGCCTGGGAGAGTCTTGAGCTTAGAGGAAGCCAAATCAAGTATTACTTGAGCTGAGTGTCACAACTATCGCAATGTTACTCCACTCAACTCTTCAAATAAGTAATAAGTTTAATGTGCCAAGGATTAATGTAGGAATACTCATTCTTGTCTTTTTTTAAAAAAGTTCCTGTGCCCTTTAAAAAAAACAGTTTAGAAATTACTCGAGAAATGAAGAAAAATTAAACTTAAGTTCCACATTTTTAAAACAAACTAAAATTGGGTTTTGATGTCTAAAAGACTCAGAAAAAAAAAAGTAACCTAATTTTCAAAAGTTCAAAGAACCTGGAAATTCCTAGTCATTCTGAAACGAGGGTTTTTAAAATATATCTTCCAAGAGATACAAAACAAAGTTTCATTAAACTCACATATTTAATTATTTCTATGATAATAACTTTTCTGCAGCACAACTTCATCCTGTGTACAAAACACTGAGCACACTGCTGAATAGATACCAGAAATATGTGAAGTGCTGTGAGTAACAAGAAATTACCGAGGAAAACAAAAAATGTTCTTGAACCATTAACATAAAAGATGAGATAAGTTCAATGACTTGTCTACCAAGCAGCTTTCTTTTAAACTCTTACGCAGTAGGCTTTATTTATTATCTCTATATTGAACAAATCAAATTATGAATTGTCTTGCAACAATAGGAATGAACTTTGTGATTTCTTCCTACAGAGCAATCAAACATTGCTGAACCTACTAACTGTCAAATTCTGACACTGCAACATGACTAGAACATAATCAGTTTCTAACCTAAACCTTTGGACTTTCTTCTTCACCTTCAAAAAGCATTATTCTCATCAACTTGAAATCTGAATTTCCTAAGGACAGAAGGAATTCTCTACAACCTTAAATGAAGATTGTGTATTTTTCAAGGGTATACTGTTGCTTATACACAGTTGCAGAGCTCATTAGATTGAAGGTCTTTGGCAAATGTTATATGAAAAGCCAGATTACATGAAACTCACATGTACAACCTCAATTCTCTGTCTCAAAGTGTATCAATACATTTAGAAAAGGATATAATAATTTCAATAAAAGTTCATGAGGCAAGCTGCACCAATTACATATCTCAAGAAGTACACTTAATGTTTAGGGAAAATATAAATGTGTGCTAGTAGAAATTGTTTTGCAAGATTGCTGAGACTCAACTGAGAAACAATGTATTAATTCTGTGGTGTTAAATCAGCTGTACAAGAAGGTTTTGGCTGTTAGACACTGCCATTCCACAGCTACAAAAAGGCAGTGGTCAGACCTTCATTGATCTCAGTAAAGCTGAAACAGGCTCTTCATTTCTGGTCCTACTATAGGAGGCAATCAAACAACTTTACCACATGGACAATGCAGGAAAGTCTGGCAAACCATGTTGTCAAGTAATTCAAACATGCACATGAAATATTGAAGTCCCAGTTGCATCTTGAAGGGAATTTAAAAATCGCTACTGTTCTTTAGTCAGGATATTACAAAGAAAAACGTCACAGGGCAACAACGTATTCTTAATGCCATTTTTGATCAGTATGACTCACACTTAGACACTCGCACAGAAATACGTGGAAAACGAGGATTGGTTAAGATGGATTCAACATGCATTAATTTATTTAACCTAAACATGACAAGTGTTGACACAAATAGTATCAAAAATCAAAGGAACATTTAAAGTGAGCAAAAGTAAGTACCTTCATATACCCAAGCCAAAAATGCTCTCTCTCCTTGAAAGCAACATCTAATGTAATTAAACCTTGGGGGATTTTTTGGAAGCATTAACCTTGCCACAGCTTCCTACTACACCTGAACATCTTTAATAATAAAGGCAAAAATAAGGTGTTTAAAATCCATGGCACGCATCAAAACCACCTGAATGTCCACACTTAACATTGATCTAGAATTATGGAACAAGGGAAAAATGCCAAATAATCACCCACTACACCCTTGCATTTTTTGCAGTGTTTTTATTAGTATATAGTAGTGATTTGTCTAAATAAGTTTCTTTTATAAATTCTCTTCATGTAGGTAGCCTGGAATGTTATTCATACAATTAGTCAAAATAAGCATATAAACCCAAACTTTAAAGGTGATTTTTTTTTTTTTTAATGCTAAGTAAAACACTGAGAAGTTAACTTTCACATTCAATGTTTGAGATTATTTGCTGGTAGTTTTTTGGGTTGGGTTGAAGTTTTTTGGTTTGTTGGTTTTGGGTTTTTTTTTGGGGGGGGGGTGCCTCTAACAGAATATTTTTTAAATACTTTGAATCAGCTTTTCCAGTTATTGTATAACTTATCTTTAGAAAGTAATCTTTGCTACACCACACCAACTTGTTCCAAAGAAAAGTGACTAGTGCAACACATCTATTTACCAAGGAGACCCTGTGCTCCTGTGAAGTCTCTTCTGCACAGCAAAGAGGAAATGTATTGGTGAATAAGCAAGATTCTCACTGAAAACACACCTTTCCTCCCAAGCAACACAAAACTCCCTGAACTACATGCTGTGCTAGAAAGTATCCCCTATCCCTTCCATGGTATTCTTATTAGATATATCCTAATGAAATGAGAATTCAGCATGACAGAAATTAATCTAATATTCTACAATTATTTTAAAGGCCATTTAAGTTGGCAATTTTTTCTTACGTAAGACAGTATTTAAACAAGAAGTGGGTTGTAAATTTCATACAAATACTGAAAATAAAAGCAGCCTTTTAACCTTAAATGAAACTTACGGCTGCACACATTTACCTGTTTCCCTGTTTTTGAATTCCTACTGTGGTTTGCAAGGGGAATATAGTGCATATTTTGAACAGAATATTTATTAGTTGGAAAATGAGAACAGAGGGCTTTTGTTATACAACTAAAACACCTACAAAGGGTGCAGTTACAATATGGTGCACTACTTTAGTAGCAAAACAATTCACTTATGCATTATCCACATGAAAATGGAAGTACAGTACAACAAAGTTTTCACTCAGTATATATCCATGTCTTTCCACTCTCCAATGTGGATTAAAACATGCCCAAGCCATAGAAGATGCCAAAGAATATTGAGTCTCTGTTACAAAAACTGAAGGAAAGCTAGGCTACCATGTTACTAAGTCCATCACACCTGTTGCATTAACAGCACAAAATGAAACTGTAACCACACAGTTACAAGAAACTGTGTCATCCTTACACTAAGCACAGAAATTTCAAATGTGTTTTAACACTGACTGTTCTAGTAATTGTTCACACCTGTATTTCAAAGTTATTTAGCAAATAATATTTAGTGGGCAAAGGAATTATTATTCAATAAATCTCTTTAAAATGGGAAAATGTGCACCCAGAAAGTGAAAGAATATGCGATCAGTCGGTGTTACACAAACTCCAAGTAGCTTGAAGGATCTTTCAGTTATTATACAAACTTCAGACACATGTTGTTTCAAACTGTAGTAGGAAGCCAAGATATGGTTTCTGAGTAGCATCTTGCAAACAGAAGCTTGAGTTACAAACAACTGCAGAGCTCTAGTAAGTGGTTTGGGGTTAAGCTTAAAAAAAAAACACCAAAGTATTTTCTCTTTCACAAAGCATTTGTTACAGTGTCAAAAAGTCAACAATTTCTAGTGCATATTAATGCCCCAAAATGAAGAACAAGTGATGGAGCAAGACACTGAAATACTGTTTTCTGTGAACCTATTCACGAAACCAAGGAGATTACTGAATCCATTCAACCTAGTTAGAGTAAGTAGTAATACACCATAAACTGTCTAAAATAAGACAGTCTTGCTAATATTATCTGTGTATACACACACACCACACACTCACAGTGGATAAAAACCATGAGTTATTCAAATATTATGTGTAGCCTTCTAGGAAACAGAGACATTTTCTTATCTCTAAAGTTTTTCTTCAGCCCTTATTTGAACTTACTGGTTGCATCCAACCAAAATATATCTACATGGTCTGTAATTAGCAATCCAATCCAATTAAAGATATTGGGGTCAACTTATAGGTTCCTGCCAAAAGAAAAAAAAAAAAAAACAGTCCTACAAACAGAATCTTCTTAAGTAGTACACTTACTTCAAAAGTCAAAATAAGGTTCATTCCCTATCTCATGTACAGTCTTTCCATATTCCTATGCAGAACAGCCAGAACTAGTCTATAGAGAAGC
>NW_020884923.1:5590832-5664167 GCF_003945725.1 Corapipo altera
CCCCGCATCCCCCCCCGCCCCGAGCGCCCCCGCCGCCGCCCGAGCGCCCCTACCGCCGCCCGGCCCCTCCCGCCCCGTACCTGCAGAGGCGGCGGCGCCGCGGGCGCTGCTGCGGAGCCCGAGCGCGGCGGCGGCGGCGGCTTCGGGGGGAGAAGGGGAGGGAGGGCGCCGCTGCCTCCTCCCCTGTCCCCCCGCCGGGCTCGGCGGTCCCTGACGGCCGGTGTCTCCGCGGGGGCGGGAGGAGGCGGCTCCGGCCCCAGGGCGCTGGCGGCGGCGGCTACATGGAGCTGCGCGCCCCGCTACGCAGGGAGGCGCCCGGGCGGGCAGCGCGGCCGCAGCATCGATGCGCGGGGTCAGGAGGGCGGCGGCGGCGGCGGCTCCCCCCCGGCGCACTCACCCCGGAGCCGCCCGGGCCCCGCTCTCGGCTCCTCCCGCCGCCTCCGCCGGGCTCGTTATTGACTTTCAGGAAAACTCCCGACGTCACCGGCTCCCCCCGAGTGTCTCCCCCTCCGCGGCGGCGGCGGCGGCGGCGGCATCCCCGGCTCTCGCGAGAAGCGCGGCGGGCACGGGGGGGCCGCCAGACAGGGCGGGGGGAGCCAGACAGAGGGGGGCGGCTGAGGTGAGGGTGGGGGGGGCGGCGGCAGGCAGCGAGGGAGGGAGGGAGGGAAGAGGGAGCGGCGGAGGGAGGAGGGAGGACGGGGAAGGCGAGGCAGCCCGCCCGCCCGGCGGACAGGCAGGGGCGGGAGCCGAGCCGAGCGGCGTGTCCCGTCCCGCCGCCGGGCCGCGAGTGGGAGCGGGAGGATGGATGGATGCAGGCAGGCAGCAAGGCAGCGGCGTCCGCCGGCACCGGGCGCTGCGACGCGCCGCTCCTGGGTTTTTCCTTTCGGCATCGCGGCCCCTCGCCAGCCCCGCTTGGCGTGTCCCGGGGTTTGTTCCCTTTGTTCTCGCACTCTGCAGTTACACAGCCCCCCTCCATGAGCTTGCCCCGGTACCCGGAGTGGTCCACTGGTCTCTGCAGACTCCTCCGGGAATAGAACTACCAGTTACGCCGCGGGAAGCTGTAATTCATCCTTCGTTGAAGTGTTTAGTGGGTGCGCCAGCCTCAGTATGGCAAAATTGTCTGCAGGCTTCGCCTTATCCCTGCGGGTAAATAAACATCTAAAGAACCGTACACCACCGTTCATCCGCTCCCGACTCTGACATTTCCCGCGGCCGCAGGCACTGTAGGAGCCGAGCTGGTGTCAGCAGGGCCAGCAGTGTTGCAGAGTGCTGAGCACGGCGTTCTCCCGCCTCGGCAGTGGTGCCTGTGGGGCTGCGCAGGCCGGGAATCCCTGGCCTGCTGCGCCTTGCCACAGCTACCGCCGAGCGTGGTCCTGCAACCCTAATCAGCGCCCGAGGTTCGTAGGTGCGGTGCCCTCGGCGCTTTGTTTCACAGCTAAGCGGCTGTGTGTATGTGGGTATGTACAGGAGTTTAGTGCACATAAATATGTCTTCTATCATTCATGGTTTGAATAACACGCACAGATTAATTTGCTGTATAAATGCATCTATTATATATGCAGTTCACATTGACTTGTGTCAGAGGCTGTTACTGCAAAAGGGAAACAGATATTTTTGATTGCTTGAAATATAACTCTTTGCTTTATTTCATCAGTGCAGAGTTTTTTATAAAAACGGCCACGAAAACTTTCATCAAAATTACATTTAAAAACCAAAACATATTTCTTTAGCATGTACCCCATCTTTATTTTTAAAATTTTCTTTTCTTTTGTATCCCACCTTCTTCTGCAACTGTTTGAAACATCAGACCTCCTGTTCCCTGTGCCACTACAGGGCTTCAGAGAGACTTTTTTTTGAGAATCTGAATAATCATATGAGTTGGCACAGGACTGGAAATTTGCCTTCGGGGGCAGTGAATCCTTTCCCTGCTGTGGCAAGCAACCACACCAATAATCCCATTCATAAATATGCTGAGTTTCCTCTTAGAACTATGAAGTTTGTTTGCCACACTGTTCTTACTACCAGGCTGCAGCTCTCTGTTCCCCTAATTCTGAAGAAAAGCAAAATTTATAACGTATTAGATTAATGCATCTTTTTGAAAAAGAAGTTAAAAATGAGCTTGCCAAGCATTACTTCCTTTCCCAGAATTTACCATTCAGTCTTTCTCAGAAACACTTCAGTAAAGTGAGTATCTTATTAACTACAGATATTCACAGGGAGCCATAGTATCAATTATTAAAATATGTTTACTCCCTAATGTCTCCTTTGATCGTTACTGGTATGTTGCTCCTGAAAAACTAAAGGTGTAGTACTTGGAACGTGCCTTCTGTCTGCTGCAATTCCTCCAAAGGGTTCAGAACCTGAGGCAGCATGAAATGTGCATGGGCAGTAGCTGATAGACTGCCAATCAACTCTTCAGGTGCCAAATGCTGAGTGTGAAATCCAGGCCCACAGAAACTCCTAGTATTTGATATCAGTCAGGTCAGGAATTTGTGTTGCATTCCTGCTATATGTTAATCCCTGCCACTAACAGTTGCAAATTTCTTATTAAAAAATTATATTTGTATGATTGGTCACCCTAGTTGATTTCTCCAAATTTTCAAAAGCCACCTATGAAATATTTCCTTTATGATGACAATAAGTTTGCTTACATTTATAAACAGATACTTGGTGTAAATCAACCCAGAAAATCAGATCTAAACACGCATTCACTTACATTTTAAAAGAAAAAAAAAACCTTGCACCATGGTAAAAAAAATTATTACTGTGGATAACATTTACCTACAAGGAGAGATAGTCTTCTACACTTTTATTTTGTTACAAATTGCTGAAAATGAAACAGTGGGCTGAAATCTATCGTATTGATGTGGAGATTAGACTTGTATTTTTCAGCAATACCTGATAAGGGCAATTTTGATCTGTCTATATAATATTGACAACTATTCATGGGCAAATAATTTTTTTACTCAGTATGACTTTGAAAGAGATTCACTACCATCTTACTTCTTATAAATCAAATACCAATGCTCTGGAAATTCAAGTTTCTAGATACTCCTAAGTTTTTGATCCTGCTCGGCTTTATATATTGACCCTACTGTGCTGAATCTAACCAAATGTTTTTGTATGGATTATTAAATGTACTAAATAAGTAAGTGCTCCTATGCAATAATTTTTTTCTCTGTATAGAATGTAATAATTTTTTCCCTTACTATTGTACTCCAAGGCTTCAAAATGATTTCTTGTAAAGAGTTAATCACTGTAAATTGGGCAGAAATGACCCCTTGATTAATAACCAAATTGAGGCATACCTCTTTCAGAAATAAGATGGCTGTGATATACATACTGTGAACATAATGAGGTTGTAGGTTCTGCAGAAATGACATAATTTTCAGATTAATTACAATGTGACATGAATTTAATGAACATATTAACAGCATATGCTAATGAAGAAAGTACTGCAGATCACAGGAGAAGAAGAATAGGTCTGCATGTAAATTTAGGAGAAAACGGGTACCTCTGACATTACATGTTCCATATATAGTCATGAAACAAAACAAATAATACCCATTCATTGTCATCTATTTGGCACTACCAAACAGGTTGATAAACTTTTATATGATCACTTGTAATCGTTATTCCAACAGAAACAAAAGCAAAAACCTGCAGATAATCTCTATATAAATCCTGTCCATTCTGAGCAATAAGAGATGTACCTCTTTTTTCACTTAACATATTCATGTTAAGTGTTATCACTATCAAAGTGATATGATCTAAGATTACAGAGATATACATCCTGAAAACAAATCATTAAATAGGAGAGAAGATTATGCCTGCAGAGCACCAGTTCTCTCTACTTCTGTGGTTTACATTGCCTTCTGTTTAATTTTATTCCTTGTTTCTCCAGTCATCTAATAATCTCGCTTCCATGTAAGAATGCATTTTAAAAAAATAAACAAACAAACAAACAAAAAACACACAGAAAAAAACCCTAAACATTGAAGTGTAGCAATTTAATACAAAAATAAAAAGACGACGAAAGGAATGACAGTGGGTTAGATGACAGTCTCTGGTATTAAACTCCCTATTACTGTCTGCTTTGCTCTTGTTTGAAAAGTACACACCAATATCAGTGGAAACTGACAGGAGAGCAATGAAATTTGCTCTACATAAAACGATGCCTAAAATCTATATTAGGCATTTTTTTATGGTGAAGTTAAAGTGTTGCCTGCAAAAGTTGTGGCTTATTTGTTACATATATTTGTAGCTCTTAAAAAGCTTAAACACATCTACTGGTTAGCTCAACCTCAGCTACTACAAAGGGTGAACCTGTCCAGCTAATGTTGAGCTCTTGACTCTGATTCTCTGTACTGTTGTAGACACACAGACACTTCAGGACTTTAACCACTGCCATCTGTATTGTAGTTTTCTCATTACGATTGGATTTCTCACAACAAGAAACAGCTCATTGTAAAGCTGCAGAATTCAGATAAGACCTGTAGGAAAAACACATCAGGGGATGTTGCAATCCACTGGACACTAGGAGGATACAGAACTTACTTGAGGTTAGTTGGATTTTACAGTGTGTATCTTTTTCCTTTCTGTTACATTCACTTCTAAACAACTTTATTGCTTTAATCTTTTGGTTCCTTTTCTTTACTCTCTTGGAGTTTCAGTTCACTTATTTTTGTCATTTCTGCCTCTGAGGCTGTCTCAGAGGGCAATATTCCACTGCATGTCCTCAGACATCTGCAATTTATTTGGGTTAAAAAAAATCAGAGAGTAATTTATTTATTTCTAATACATAAAGAGTTAAGAAATAAACCTGGACTCTTGATTTGACCCCTGCAGGCCGTTTTGCTACACGTCACCAGTTCCATAAAACTGCTTCAGCCCAGTTGGCTGGACTGCCCCTTGTTGCTGGCTGTCTCTTACACAAAATTGTCTGGATACAGAAAGCTCTCCTTTCCTCAGATGGTCCCAGTTCATTAGTGCTTACAAAAAGTAAGCACTGATGAACTCATATAGACATATATAGAGACTCATACTATTCTTATTATTTAAAACCTGCAAGTTGTAGGCTATTGGTGAATACACAGTAAAGCAGGATAGCAATAAAGAAATCATTCTGTCCACATATATTTCCCTGAGCAGCACTATAATTATGCTGAACACGGTAGAGACTTTAGATAAAAGACTGTGTAAATATCAGTTGATTGCATTTATTTTACAGCATGTTATTATTGCCTTATTCTTTATCCTCCAAAGATCTAAGAAAGTGTTTTCCTTCCCCTTCTTTCCCATACTCCCACACACTGGAGGTCTACAAACACTGTGAAAGGCACACGCCCTACTGCAGTGACCTTAACCTGCTTTGAAACCAGATATGACAGTAAGGATGACAAACAACGAGAGGGAAGGATGGGAAGAGGGCAGTAAGATTACACAGTTGTACAGTTTAGCTATATGCTTAACTTGATGTATAGGCCTTCAGCTGAACTTAGAAATTTTTCCTTGGTGAGAAAATAGTTTCCATGGTGCACAGATTTATCTGAGGGAGGTCAATCTACTACAGAAACAACCCGAAAAAAATTAAAATGCCAGCCTTTCCGCCTGAGCTTTTTTCTTCCTCTTCCTATCCTATTTTAATTTCATCAACACAGATAAAATATGTCTTTGAATAAAATTCTGCAATTACTAGAATACAGTGATTTCTTACACAGAACCTTATCTGTGTCCTGGTCTCACTTAATTGAAGTCAATGATAAAATGCTGGTTGAAGCAAGTTAGGAGGGTCAAGTCTGTAATGCATGAGCAAAATCAAGGAGTGTAAAGCTTAACAGAGAGAGGAACAGGATTTTAAACAAATGTCTTCTCTTTGGAGGTTTTGTGACTAGGAACACTTTCCCCATGTGGTCCTTAGAGGCTCACAGCATCAAGGCTGCCTGAAGAGTTAGGAAGAAACAACTGAGGAGAAAGCTGGTTGTTAAAGGAGGGAGAGAAAGCCATCTATTGCCAGGATTAGTCCAGATCTTTGCCTTTATTTAGAACATTCCTCTGTCTTTGGCAAATAATTGAGTTATCAGTGTACAGTGTACCTTCCGTTTCTAGTATGTTGCTTGGAGCACCTTTTGGTGCCCCTTGCTACCATGCAGACTTAACACTGTGATTTGCTGGATGGCTTTCTACTGTATCAACAACGTTGTTTGTAGCTGAGAGCCCTCCATCTTTTCAATCTGTAAGAGTGGCTGAAGTATAACTAAATAGTTTTAGTGTCAACAAAAAAACTATTCCACAAGATTAGGCTGCTGGCTATTCTCATTCCCAAATGCTACCCTTGATCCGTTATGTGTCAGAATGTGCCTGCACTTTCTGGAAACTAAGCTGTAACATGAAATCAAAGAATTAGCACAAAAGTTTAGAAAATGAAGACAGATTGGGGTTGCGATAACAAGGACCTCTGTAGATCTCATAAGTATGTTCTTGTTAATAATGAAAAAGAATGAGGTAGTAAAATATTAATGGAGCATTCATTAATAGTCTTCAGAAATGAAGGACAGATTGCCTTGAAGACTTCAGTTACTTTACACTGCTTTGGTTGGTTTAGCTGAATATAGGCCTGCTTTGTATAAGGCAAAGAAAACAAAGGATATTGCTGAATCTGTCCCTTCATACATGCTTATGGAATTCATACAGGAATCTGGTATGAAATAAGAGGAATGGCTACAGTAAGGATTTTCTGACAAATTTGTTAGCAATCTGTTTAGTAGAACTTCATCATAACAGAAATCTGATCAATTATCGACCTCTTTATAACTTTATTTACCATGAGCTAAAGGAAAAAAAATGTGCATTAGCAAAGAATGGCAAGTTGTGACTAAGTGCAAGAGACAAAAGTATTCATCCATCCTCTCCTAATGCCAAGATTTGAGCAGGGTGCTCCTGAGCAGATGGTTTAACAGACTAAAGCATTAGTTTGCTGATCCTCCGTGCTTGCTAATTAATTCTTCAGTTTACTAGGATTTAAGATGATTGTTAAAAACAAAGCTTCTCTTAAAATAAACTTTAGGTAAATGTTATAAAATGGTAGTTAAAATTATAATGTCTGCAACAAGAATGTGGTGTAT
This sequence comes from Corapipo altera, assembly GCF_003945725.1. Taxonomy (NCBI): domain Eukaryota; kingdom Metazoa; phylum Chordata; class Aves; order Passeriformes; family Pipridae; genus Corapipo; species Corapipo altera. The sequence continues at coordinate 5,597,957 of NW_020884923.1, forward strand.
TTTCCAGAAGAGATGTTCATTATCTAAATACCCTAAGAACAATCTTTAACAATTCTGTCTCTGAAATTTTCTTCTTAAAAGAATTTACTTTTGTTTTCCTAGTTAATTAATCATCTGACTTCTTGTTGACACTCTTGGGTCAAGATTATGTCCTCGACTCTTTTGAGAATGGCATATACACAACCATGGAATGATTTAATTTTTTGTAACAAAATTGTGTCCCCCCCCCCATTGTTTTAAACCCATTATAACGAAAAATATGAAAATTGTAATATTTTCTTTGTGTTTTTTAAAGTCATTGTTATTCTAAACAGTCAGAATTTCATGTAGTAGTTCTTTTTAGGTTAACATTAAAATTATGAATCTCAATAAATTTATTAAAATGCAGTGTTGTAGAGTAGCTTGCTCTCTATTAGATTTAGACGGTGGGCAAATAATTCATTTATTTTAGATTTCATTTTTGTAGCAGTTTTATAAACTGGATGCCAATTTGGTCACAGGAGAACTCCACCCAAGGGAAATTATGGAAATTATAGCACAGAAATGGAAAAAATAATCAAAGAAAAATATTATGATAAAATAACATTTATAAACAAAGTAAACCAAAAACAAAATAGCACTAGGAAAACAAGATCTTAGCTTATTAAGGCTAAGGTATAAATTTTGAAGCCCCATCTGTTGCTTGCAAAGGAGTGATCCATGCCAGTATTGGTGGATTTCAAAAATTGTGAGTGGACTGAGAGGTCTCTTCAGTCAGTTCATGATGGCTTAAAAGAAACTCCTCTTCTGTGGTCTTGCTTTGACACAGGAGATGCTGTGAAACTCTGTATTTAATTTTCTTGTCCCATTTTGTTACATGTGTGTTTTTATGTGTTTTGTGATATATTCCTTCAGGTGGGGCTTGGATTTACTGGTGAGAATTTAGATATTTATGTTATCTCTGTAATTCTTCCTTCTGTCAAAAATATTATTGGTTGCTTGTTATGTTAAAAACTCTTCGCAATTCCCCTTTCAGAATAGCAGAAAAGAATTCTTATTACTATTGTAAGGAATTCATAACTTGCCTTGTTCTATAATCTCTCCATCTTGTAAACCAAGAAAAAGCTATTATTACAGATGATTCAAGGCTGAACTTTTTAGTAAGCTGTCAGTATACCATCTTCATAGAACCAGTCTTCAACTCTTCTCAAAAAGTAATATTTTTATCCAGAATAACTGCAAGGAATTTTGAAATAGTTTTAATATATTCTTAACAGGGAATCTACACTGAGGCCACTGACAATACAACATATTTGTTTATATGACATATGTATTGAAATGAAAGTAACACAATAAGCTGCTCAGGGTGAATTAATTTCACTGCTAGTAAAATTGCAGTATTAATTTCAATAATTTTAGATAGGTGGGTTATTACCACATCAATTATACCAATACTAGAATATTATGTCCAGCCAATGCTCATATTTTAAAAAACGTTGAGAAAATTAAAAAGACTTTAAAAATTAATGAAATTATGTTGAAACCTTACTTTATATTGAAAGATGATATTGAAAGAGTCTGATCTCTTTAAGAAAGGAAAAATTAATATTTTTTACCATGTTGAGTGTTTTTTCTCTTTGTAATGAATTACAGCAGAGTAATGAGAGTACTCTATGGGGTGCTCTATAATTCATCATACAAAGGCAAAGGCCTTTTGGAAGATCTGGTGAATGAAAACTGACAACTGACAAACTAAAAATGTAAGTATAGCTTTAGCAGTGAGGAATATTAAATTTTATAATAATATTAAATTGGAACAATTTAAGTAATGAGTGCTAAATTCTCTGTTACTTTAGATCACAATTAAATATTCTTGTTCAGCTCACCTGAAATTATAGACTTGCTAAAGAAATTAGGAAAATGCTGAGGTTTGCCTTAACTTAATAGTCCAGATTGATGATCACAGCAGTCTGTTCTGGTCCTAAAACCTGAACTTGTGAACAATTTGGGTTTTTTCCTTTGAACAGCAGTATCATGATCTGGAGAAAAATATTGGCTGTTAAGCATGGACAAGTACGAATAAAAAAAATAAGATGTCCCATGAGTAGTGGAACTGAAGAAGTGGGATTCTTTATAGATTAATTCTGCCCTATTTCTCACATCATTACACTGCTTGACATCAGCTGCCTTGCAGATCCCTAAAATCTCACCTCTTCAAGAATAGATTAAGTCCTTCCTATGTGCCCAAGACCACTGTGATTACTCTAGTTAATATTTCAGACTTTGCTCTATGGAAAACACTAACAATAGAGAGATCTTCCACTCAGTGACCAGTTTTAATAAGAATTTTAGTAGTTTATTCTCTCTGAGACTTTTATCTCTCTTTGAAACTTTTTTGGAAGGTTTAACATGGATAAAAAGTTATTGGAAGAGAAAGGACAGGCAAGGAGGCAGATGGGCATAAAGACAGTGCAAGAATTTACTTAGTTACCAGGCTGAAAACGATCAGAAGAATTGTCCTTATGTATATACTTGACTTACCACAAATTTTAATGAAAACTTCAAGGGGCTGAGACGGCTTTGTTATTTATCAATTCTAGGAAAGATCATATTGTTCTACCCTTTGCTTTACACTAGTACAGGATAGTATTGGAGTATTAAATGTCATTTTACTCATAAACTGAATCCAATCTTTTCCAAATTGAACAAGACAGCTCGCTTTACTGCACACAGCAATGCTACACAACAGTTTGGGGAGGAGGGGGGGAAAGAACAGAAGAAGATTATATTTAGAACTCTAAGAATATTTAGGGAGTCAAAATCTGATTGCCAACCTTGTAACTTGATCTACAAATCTGAAATGCACATATGGTTGATATTTTTCTATTACATAGCATTTATTTCTGGAAGTGTTTTCACTTTTGTCCCTTTTTGATCTGAAAAAAAACCCCAACTAAAAAAAAAACATTTTTGGCATGGTCTTAAACTGAAACTACAAATTAACATGTAACATTTAACTCCTTTTACTAGCCAATAGGGATGGCTATCAGTGGGCGCTCCAAATATAATATCCCCTTATGAATCATTGCTATGGAATTGTAATTATAGTAGAATCTTTTTACTTTTTAACACACAAAAAAGATATTGTGAACTGAGAAAGCACTTTGTACCATTTAATTCATTGGTGTTATCTGTTTGTGAGTGACTTTTTAACCATAGCTAATTATAAATTATCAGAAAGTTTAAAATCCTACAGAAATTATTAAATAACTGTATATTTAAAGTACTGCATAGTACTGCTTTAGAATATTATGCTTGTCTTAAAACAGAAGAATAAATACACTTGCAACTTTATAGAATTGTTAAAATTTCTCGTTTTCAATTTATTTATTCCTCACTATCCTTCATTTCTATGCAAATGAACCTACCACTCCCACAGCTTTTTATTTCCCAATTTCCAGTTGTGAACAAAGCTAGAAAACTTTCAAAATCAGACTTAAGGCCTGAACTTAGTTCTGCATAGGGTAGAGGTGAAGATTCATAGTTTTTTCCACTGTCTTTTTCCTTACAAGCATTGGTATGTTTATTTATTTCAAAAGAGTTGTAATTAAGAATTACTGTAATAACTCCTGAGCCTGGCTATAGGTTACATATAATCATGGGAATAAGATGAAAAAGTATTTCAGATCTTCATTCTTGATTAAACTGCATTTAGAAGTGTAAGTTATGTTACTAGTTGGCGAATTCCCTGAGGGTTTCTATGTTGTTAATGGAGTCCTGCCCTGAATCACCTTCTACAAGAACCTGTCTGTCTCTGTTCACTTCGTGGTGGTCTTAGCAAATTTATTTTTTAATTCAAAAATGCAGGGTTTTTTAATTAAAAAAATGGGTAAATATTGCTTTGCTTCTGCATGTCAATTCCACAACAATTTGTTTTGATGCTGTGCTAATTACCATCTTGATTTGTTTCTTACATTATATTGAACCAAAATAAATGTCCTTTGTTTCTTTTAGGGCAAAGGAGAAAAAGTTGATTATTAGAGAAGTGTCCTATCCTGACAATAAGCCACTGTCTATCTAGGTTAGAAGTGACAAACCTTTTATTCTTAATCCCTTTCAGAATTTCCCACTGTGTGTGAGATGCTTCCCAAATGTTTACTAAATGTGTGCTCCAAAGAAATTCAAATCTTGCAGCAATTGAATGGAAATAAGTCAGAAAACTGGGAATAATGATAAAAAATGTTTGTACAGGTCCACAAGAGAGAAGGCAGGTTTTCATAAGACTTAAATTTGAACTAAATTGGTCTTTAGATGAGTTTGTGAAAATCGTAAAGTTGATACAAATACATTTTCAGCTTGGAAACAGAATGGGACAGATAATTACTGAATTCAATTTTAGAGGTTTTTTCCCTTGGAGGGGGTGAGGAAGCATTTATTTGTTTCTCCTCCCTGCCTAACTACATATTTTCACAATGTTTGTAGAAACATAATACCTTTGAGATTTCTATATCCCTGTCAACTTTGACTGGAATTGGATAATGATTCAAAAGTTATTAGGAAGAACTGGAAGATGAAGATACAGTGACAGCATAAGACAACTTTGTACCCTCATGAAATTGGGCTAAAACCTGAAAAATTTGTTGCCCTCAGGTTTAGAGAGTAGTGGAGCAGCACAGCTCTTCAGCATGCCATTTAATACTTGTAAATACCATTGTCTTCTCTGAATCTTGCTTCTCACAGTAGATGAAGTGTAAACATAAGTTTTCCCAGCTTCAGCACAGGGGACCACATGCAACATCTGGTAAGAGTATTCTTAATTCCTTAAGAGTGGAGCAGCACAGGCTTTATGAGCAACATTCAACATCTTTTTATCTTCTTGTGGAAATCTCTTTTATTTTATAAACAAGGAAGGATATCATTACCTAAGAGATTTCTTCAGGAAACAACAAAAAAGTAGATGTAGATATAGCTGTTGCTGCTGGCACTAAAAAGCTACAGATACAAACACCCGATCTTTGCCTTCTAAATCTCAAATAGAACCGACTTAAATCTTTACCTTGCTACCTGGGAGACTGAATTGCATCATCTCTGTATAATCTGTACACAGTATTTCTCAACCTTCAAACATGAAGTCCAAATCTTGATTTAAAACAGTCAGCTGGGATAGGAGATTCATTGACATATCAAATGAATAAACCTACAATAGGATTTCAACACCTCTCTGTGATGATTATGCAAATATTTTATTCCATGTCTCCCTTTCACAATTAAGTGGTTGATGAACTTGCTGATGGCCAGACTCCCTTTTCTAAGTATTCCTAAAATGATGGGAAATCTGTCTCTAGCTGAAAGAGACCATTTTTTTGGTGGTACATCTCCTGTCCGTGAGGTTTGCTCCTGAAGCTACAGAGATCCCCAGAGAGGGATAATAGACTTTCATTTTGTTCACACTTTCAAACCTCACATTACTTTTTGAACCTCTACACATTTGCCAAATTATGTTTGATTTGTGGTACTAATTCATAAGGACCTTCATAAAGATCATCAACTTATTCAGTAGAGGAGGTGATCTGAGAACTACCCACAAGGGCAGTAAATTTTTTTGGAACTGCTAAAATCAACAAGAAGAATATTCTTAAAGTTCAGTTTCAAGTTCCTGTGCTTGCTTTAGGCATGCTTGCAAGAAGTCTTCAGTGTAGTCTTTATTAGTATTTTAATTAAATTCTATATTTAAGAAACCTTTCTTTAAATAGATCATGTAAGTTTGTTTCAGTGTTTTTTGAAAATCTTGTAATTCTTGTTTTCTGTGTTTCCCATTATAATGAATGGTCTTTTAATTGCACTTCGGCCTGATTATGCTTACTCTGATAATGAACTCTTGTGTCTTCCAGGCCAGAAATGCCTTTCCACTTTGTTAACTGCTCTTCTTGATGAAGTACCTTGAGAATTGCATGTTGATTAAATTAATTCTTCCTTTATACAGTCTCTTGAATCAGGTGTCCAAAACAGTAATTAAATGAGAAAGACTTGAAGAGATATTTTTTGTAATTTTTTTTTCTCCTGTAAAATGACTCCTTTTTGTGACAACTCCGTCACTGATTTGGGAGTTTTGTGTTTGTTTGTGTTTGTCTGTTTGTTTGTTATTTTTCTTAAACTATAATTCTGGTAGAAGTATCTTCATATTACTTCATGATTTAAAATATTTCCTGACACTTTAATGTTGACATACTGCATTGTCTTCAGACATCCTGATTTTCAGTGGTTTAAAAACTATGCATTCTCTGCCTGTGTGTGTAGAAAACAGTAAAAATTGAAGAAAGCATTGTAAATAAATTACCTCTCAGAGGTTGTGGTAGGAAGACTTTAGTCATAAATTCTTCCTGAAATTTGAGGTAGTGGAGTAGTATAGTACAAGTTTAATTTATACCATGTTATTCATTTTAATTAGGTTAGTGGACAAGAACATTCAAATTAAAGGTAGGTTAAAAAAATGCCATTTAGTTACCCATGAAAAAGACATAAATGGATCAGTAGAGCAAGCTTTTCTGAGCAACATGGCCTTTTTTTTTTTTTCTGAGCTGTGATACAGAGAACGGCATGGAAGTGCAGACAGACAGTTCAGTCAATGCTAACATTCAGTCCTTAGACTCTTCATCTAAGCTACAAGATTGTGAGATGGTTACATGTTTATATACATATTTCCACAAAGAGACCATCATAATTTACAGAAAATATACATTATATGTTGAGTAACTTGGAGAATTTATTCAAAGCTTGAATTGGTTTTTCACAGTATCAGCTCCTGCAGCTCAGAACTGTTATACAGGAATGCACATGTAATCTCTGGTATCCTGAATTTACATTATGTGACAACTTTGGACAATAAGTCTAAAAATAAACTAGTTCATTACACCATTCTTTCACATAAAAAGCTAGTGCTAAAAAGGAATGGAAAATAAGGGCAATGCCTGAATTTTCAGGACAAATGCTCATGACATTTCTTCTATTACATTTCTTCTGAGTAAAAAAGCCACTGCCAAGCTAAAGAATGTTGGAGCGTGTATGTAAAGGAAGAACAACAATGTTTATTAATAATGAGCTCAGGGCTCAGCAAGAACTTTAGATTATTCAGCTTGCCTGGCAAATCTCAGCAACTTTGTTTTCTAGGAATTCAACATCCATGAATTCCGAAATATTTTAAATGAGGATGATATTTCACATTTCTGAGGGCGCTTAACCTCAATTTGCTTTCTTTCTCACTGGTACTCTGTAGAATCTAAATTCAATCTAAATATAAGTATATATTTAAAGCGAAGTTCTCTGTTCCAAGACTGATCTTATTAGTTTTGAGTTTAAATATTTAGACTTCAAATAAATATTTTTTCACTCATTGAAGATGCTGATTTAAAACATTATTACTACTGACTAGTAACAAAACGTTCTGAAGTCCAGTCCGATCTTTCAGGACCCTGGAGAGCGCCCGCGGTTCCATCGTGCGCTCACTAGATGTGCACCAAAGAAAAACCAACCCCAAGACAAAAAGACGACAGCAAAGTGGTTGGGTTTTAATGAGATTGCTAATAATGTCTGGAGTCTTGAAAGTTATGAGATCCACCTCTTGAAAGAAAAACTGTTAAATTACTTTGAGAATATCACACATGAAATCAGGTTTTGCATGTTCTGGATAATTTGCTGGCTTTGTCTGTTTGCTCAGCTGACAGAAACCCAAAATAATTTTATCCTAATAAGAATTTATTGATATTTCACAGTTTGGTGTGAAGACCATTGGCTATGACTTGGTCTAATTGCAAAAGTTACAGGGTAAACCTTATTTTGATAAAACCACAGCATAGAATTTACAGGAATGTTCTGTTTTAATAAAAAAAATAGATTCAGCAGAAATGAAGGAATAGGTCTACCTATTGAGGCAGACCTGGACTAATTTGGCCTTCATTTCAGAAATGGCCAAGAAGAAGTCATTATTTTACATCAATAACAGTCTGTCTTTTCATCCTCATGCAACAACTACTTTTCTAAATGAACAAGAGGAGAATTTTCAGAAAACATTAGCTATAGTCTAGACCTAGACTTTTCTGTTTGTTTCTACTATTGCAAAGCTTGTTTCAGATTGAAAATGGGCTGATACAGGGGGAAAGCAGCAGCATTCATTCTGTGGCAGGCAGGTAAAGCAGCTTGATTTGATAGCAAGTTGAAGGAAGAATGTCTGGTTATAGTCTCTGGGTATCTAGCACCATTTAAGATCCACAAGATTTTTGAAGTATGTGTGGAATCTGAAGAAGATCTCTACTTTTCTAGAATGGCAGCATACCAGGGACATCTAAAATGGATCAGTACCCATGGTATCTGAATACCATCCTTGAAGGTTCATAGCAAATAGATACTTCATTTCAGAAATATGGAGGTGGAGGGGGGTAAGGAGTTGTACACAATTAGGAATCAGTGTTACTTTGAACATGTGACAACTAGAACTCTTTTAGGGCTTTAAACATTGTACATTGCAATAAACCACTGTTTATTTAAATCATTGTGGTTATAGCAGATAAATCATACCTAACCCATATCTCAGAATGAGTATCTTTTTTTACCTCTTGGTTTCTGTCACATTAGAAGATTCTAATCCCAAAATACCAGGTTTATTTTGTTTTGTTTTCTGCATTATGTAAGAAGCAGTTTAACCATAATGCCTTTACTGATGAAACCTACCTCCGTACATGGATCCTTAGATTTCTGGTTTTTCCTGGGACAGTGGGAAATGTTGTCCTGTGATTTGGTCCATGACCTGGATAACAAACTCATGGTCATGGGCAGACCAGAATAAGAGATCAATCCAGGTTCAAGCAACGCAATCAGAAAGCTTGAGATATAAATTGAACCAAGTACATGAAGCAAAGATCAGTAAGTCACAACAGGGAAACTATAGGTAATGCTATAGTATAGTTAAACCAATATCAATGTCCAAAGCAGGTTGTAAGGAATAAAGCTGATGATCCGAAACACATCTCTGGATACTCTCTAGCTCAGCTGGGGCTTGCGTAGACTAGAGCCCATGAACAACATCAGCACCTCTCGCATGAAATCAGTGACAAAATTTTCAGGTATTTTTCTTGGATGTTTGGACAGTGTTCTCCAAGGACACAAGAAAACATTCAAAGGATAGAGAAGGTGGGCTGCAAGACTTTCAGACTGAAAGTTATATTTTTTAATTTTTTTTTGCTCTTCAATTAATGATTGCAACAACAAGCCAAGCAAAATCCTGACACAGACAACTGCTATCTCTGAGGCAGTGTTTGTATCTGTAAAGGCAGGAGCCAATAACTGCCTGCTGGAAGGATGATTCAGTCCCAGGTGCTGAAGGGATGATTCATCATCATTTGGGCAATGACTCATTACAACTTTCTGCAGTGGTTTGAGTCCAGCCCTTAAACATATATGTTTACATGTTTGTTTAGATGTTTGACATCACCCGCTGCTGCTACATGTAAGAGAATTTTCTGAAAGATTATAAATGAGTATCAAATTTAAAAATTCTCAGGCAACTTCTCTGAACTTGAATCCAGAGAAGGTTGCTACGTAAAGACGTGAGACTGCAGAACTACGGTGAAAGAATTATTGCAAATGAGAAAAAAAAAATATAATATTCTGCTTGCTTTTAACCAAACTTAATGGATCTTCACAACAATTTGAAATTAAATTTACATAAAGCTGAGCTTAAAATGCGAAGTTGATGAAAGAATGTGATTATAAAAGCACCATTGCTGTTCTTCACAAAGAACAAAACTGAAGCCAGTTACATCTCATGAAAAGAAATAAAAAGGTATTTCTTGGAGTCCAAAATGCATCATACCTAGAAGCTTTGAGGGACCTTTTTGTTCTCTGAAACAACACCTAGCATTTGTTCTCATGTGATGATTTTTCAATTAAAGATGTACTGGAAAAAACAAGCAAAGACATGTAAAAAACTCCTGTGTCTATATGTTAATTATTATTCTTCTGTCTCCTTATCTAGCAATCCAAAGTAATGAGATAGGTCTCTTAGTGAGTAGCCACTGGGGTTTTTTTTCCCATTTCCCTGTAACTCAAGGGAACATAAACACAAGTAAGTAGACAGATTTTGTTTCATGTTTCTGTTAGTGTTTAGATGCCAGTCTTTCTTTCATAAACAGTGTAACGTCTTGATTTCTTTTGTGACCTTCCTCCTATGCATTTCTTTTCTTCAACTTTTTATGTTAGTTCAATGTGTACTAGTTATTTGTACACCTTTTCTTTTACTGTACATACATCTCTATCTGGAACAACAAAAAACCCCCTATTTGTTAATATGAACAGCTTCACAACTAATATACACTTTGTATGTCTCTGTATATTTTAAAATACCCTTAAAATCTTGCACAAAAGTGAATCAGTGTGTAAAGCAGTATATAAAATAATGTACATGTATGTACACACTGATACATTTGGGTTATCAGGGAGTAAAACAGGGCAGCTGAAATCTTTATAAAGTCCCATAGCTACAGTTGTTGACAAAAAAATAAGATATGTCCTATTATGGAGATATAGCAGAAAACTGAGGAGGAATTAACACATTCAGACTCAGTTAATACAAAATTGGGGTAAGGGAAAAACCCATCATGCCTTTGTAGGTAATCTGGAAAAGCAAGCCTTTAATTTTAACTACATCTTGCCTTTTTGCAGGCTTCCTTTATGTAACCGAATTTCAGCGTAAAGTCCTCATTTGTGAATATCAAATTAATCTCATAACTCATATATCTATTTAAAGTTTCTTTAAATTTACCTGTATTAATATAAAGTTGGTGAAAAACACTCATATTCACTGCTTTCTCTATGCAAAAAAACTCAGAATCACAGTTCTTAGTATTATTCAAATAAAACTCAGCCCTTCCAAATCACTTGCTTATAGATGAATTGGTATTAAAAGTACCCTCCTTCATTCACAAATGTTATCTGTAAAATGTTTATCTGTCAGTAGAGACAGAGCCTTGCAAAAGTTTACTGTTGGTGGTCACCCAACTTGACCCCTGAGTTAGAGGCAGTCTCCTGGCTGCGCACTCCCTGATCCAGAGAGACTCAGAGTGAGAGGCTGACTCTCCTCTGGCTTCACCCAGCCTACCCCATTACCCAGCACTTGCCTGGCCATCACTGGCCCCAGCCTGAACTTGGTTATTGCCTCTGGACTTGCCCCGGCTTTGCTGAACAGCAAAAGCAGGCTGGTGTGGGGTGCAGGGGCTCTCCTGTTGACCACCTCTGTGGGCTTCCCTCCCACCCACCCTGTGCCTCAGCCACTCACTGACACCTATCCTCCTCCCCCATCCTCCTCCTTTTGTTATTATGACCCTCCTGCTGTTATTCCCCACCCTCTGAATCATATCAACCCTTTCCTGTCCAAACATGTGTAAATCATTATCTTTAAGAAAATAATTTGAATGCCTCTGATTTATCTAAAATCCACTTGCCTCTCAAGTATTCCATCCTTCAGGGGAGGGGACTGAACCTGAATGGCTTGAAGCAACAACAATTTGGTCCTCAGTGTCCCATCTCTTGTATGAGTAGTCCCACTTGGAAGTAAAGTAATAGCAAACCTTTTGAATGCCGAAGGTTTTTGTTGTACTTTGATGATGTGTATTTTAAACACTGGGGTTTTTTTTGCATCTTTTGACCACCTCGTTGACTTTTTAATCTGTACAGGAATTTGACTATTTCCATGTTTTTCACTATCTAACTACTTAATACTCTTTTACTGTTCCTTTCCGCTATAGCTGAAGAAAAAAATCATAAACATAAAAATCATTAAAGAAGATATTAAAGAAATATAAGAAATTATAAACAGAAAAATCATTTAAGATAGAGGGAAAATAGTAATGAAGAAATAAAAGCCATAAAAAAAAGCTTGTCATGGGAAATCAATTATAAATATCCAAAGAACTTATAAAAATTATTTAGTAAGCCACTGCATTTTTTTCAATTTTATATTGATCCTGCTTCCTTTAGAAGTTAAAAAAGTAGACTGGCTCTAAGCTAACTACAAAAAATCAACATGGCATCTTGGGGTTGGGTATAAACTCATTCTACATTCAATGCAGAGTTTGGAATGTGAAATTCAGGCTCTAAAAAATATCTGTGCAGCTACAATCTTCATGAGTCTGAGCCAATTTGCATGAAGTGGATGAAAAGAAGGTATTTCAGCAGGATTCAAATCAGACCGCAAAAGGAAAAATTCTGAAGATCTGGAACAACAAAATCCATCAAAACTGAGAAAAGTGATCTATTGATGAGGCACCATGTTGCTGTAGTCTGAACACAAGGAAACAGCACTAAAGTCATTGTCTTTAAAGCAAACATTTGTCTGACACATCTGACTGCTGAGCAAAATCTACCACTTTCAATCATTGATTTTCATTGTAGGGTCATACTTAGAAACAACTTTTTTCCAGGCTGTCTTCATCAGCTTCAAATTTCTTGAGGATTAATAACTTTTTATACTGACTTCAAAACGCACTGTTTTTCCTCATAAGAAACTTCCGAGTTCACAGATTTTAAAAAAAAAAGAGAGGGAGAAAATTGTCCTAATATAGGTTAGCTTGCATGATTTTCAGCTGGAAGCTGAACTATTTAGTCATTCAGCTGATTGCATCCTTGTCAGCAGAAAAGCCCACCTCGCCATTCAGGATGACACTTTTCAAGGTGATGCTAATGGGAGCGACTTCCAGCCAAGTCTCGGAGGGGCCTCCTGCCACAGCCCTAAGCACAGAGCTCAGGTGATTCTTAATCTGTGTGCATGGCAAGAGCCTGATGCTGAGGTATTTCTATTAAAAATTTACAAGGTGCTATATAAATCTGTGTGTGGGTATCTGCAGTGAATGTGTGTATATTTACATGCTTGTGCAAACTCCCTCTTTTTATTATCTTGGAGGTTTTCCTTTTCTTTTTCTTTTCCGTTCACTCCTCATTCCTATTTGTTTCCCATTTGTATTCTTTTTTTTCCTCATTTCCTCCTTCTGAGATGTTTTCTTTGTTTTTCCCTTTATAAGTTCAGTACCTACTACCTTTATAAAATACAACTCTTGGGATCTTTTTTCCCTGTGCTAGTAGTTATGGAAGCACTGTGAGACAAATGGTAGCAAGGTCACTGCAATTCCTCTATGCCCTACTTACTCTACCTACAACAAGGAGAAGAATTTTTATCCATTCTTATTACATACTTCGAGATCTATGAATAAAAAGATATGCTACATATGTCCCAAATAGTAATAACTTACATTTTTTTCCTTGTAATTTCACCTATTTAATATTTGAAGTCAGCCTGCTTTCCAATGCTGTCAGTGCTGATTTACAACTCGTAACAATTTGTGCTATTTTTTTCTCTCAAGGGTAGCAGTGTCCATCCTCTTACCTTTGGAAGTGCGGTAACTCTTCTGGCCTTGTTTGGATTATGTACCACCTACTTCTAATAATTTCTGGATTTTTTGAAGGAAACAGATCTATGTGGAAGGTTCTGTTTTCCTAGGTAGAGCTTTCTGATTTCTTTTCGATAATGTGAATGCAAATATCCACACATGTTTTGCCTTGATCAAAAAACCCACCTGTTTGCCTTAATCTAGCCACAACTATTGGCCAATATCGATCTTGATATTCAAGTTCCATAATTCTGCACAGACTATATACACATTTCAGTCTGTGCTGGTCCACTCAGGGGATGGGGTTTTGCATGCCGCTGCAATAAAAGACTGATTTTCTAGTTTGTACCGACAGCTACCTTTTTGGTCTCAGAGTTGAGGGTTTATTTCCCATTATATCAGTCAAGAGATGCTTTGACACCAGGCATTGACACAGCACTGTGTGCAGACATGCAAGCAGTGAGTTAGCTCTGATACAACTTACATTATCAATATAAAATTCAGAAAGACGTATTTTCCTAGTTTGTTTGGTTTTTGTTTCCCAAGAGAAGAATTTGAATCGGATTATCCAAGGTATTTACAGAAGATTGTTCCACTCTTTTTTATTCTATATGTTCCTACATAAGATGTATGGTGTTTCAGGTGCTTTGTAGTACTGATTTTCATGTAAGAGAGAGTCTCTACAAGAGTAAACCACCTAAATAGACCTTTGAGGGTCTGGGACTTTGCTGTGTACCTCCTGCATTAAACCTTTTATTACTCTGTAAAAAAGTTCAAGAGTTTACTGGGACTGAGGTAATCATTTTTGGCTGAGAGTCTTTTGCGAAGACAGATGGCCATTGCTCATCACATTAGCAAGAAGGCTAATATTTTTGGTCTTCAGCTGTTAACAGTAGTGTATTTGGAGTAATTCTAAATGATTCTAACTTCAGGTATCTACTGTGTTTCTCCTGTTTTTTCAATCCAACAATTTATAATAATGTACTTAAATTAGGAATATAAGGCACTACAGATCATCAGATTTTCGTGAAATTAAAAATCAAGAATAATGTCTTTTCAACAAAAAAATGATACCTCTGAAATACTTTTTATGAGACTAGGGAGTTAGACATAGGTTTTAAATTATTTTTCTGAAGATTTTCTCAAGGTTTTAAAAATTAATTTCTTTTTCCAGGTTATTTGTTAGAACATTCATAAAACAATTGTTGTCTTTTACTTCCATCTTTTCATCAAAAAGCAAAGGAAATTGCTACTCCTTCGATTTCTGGTGTGACCTTTCAAATTTGTGCATAATTGTTTGTAATTCTGACAACTCCAAAAGCACTTCTGTACAAGTAGCTCAAGACAATGAACCTTGCTCTTTTCAATCTGTTTTTCAGCATCAGCAAGAGGGGCTCAGCAAAGTGTAATAGTTTACATTTAGCCCAAGAAAAAGAAGCATGCTTACTTCTGATGACACTCACAGGCACTATTTTAATATGCTAAAACTAGGTTTTAGGAAGAATAAAAAATGTAGGATCTGTTAACAAATGGAAACTTAAGCGATGCCGTGAGACTACCATGAGCTCACTAAGCAAAGTTCAGGCTTTACAATGTTTTTTTTAGTGCAATCCTGCTCATTTCTGCTTGTTATACAGATAAGCAAATGGCTTGCCAAGTTATTTTGGGTATTGTCTGTGTTTTTCTGTTGAAGGTTGTGCAGAAGTGAAAGAAAATTACGAATTACTTTGTGCATGCTGGCTACAGATTACTGGCGCTCACAAAGAGAGGATTATTACTTTAAGTGAAGAATGGGGGTTATTCTGTTGATAATGCACTACAGTAACCTCTGTTCATTCCTTTCATTCCTGTGAAGAAGCTCAAAATATGATCGCGCACCATCACAACCCCTGCCAAGCAACATTGACTACAGCAGCCACAGGCATCCCACACCTGCTGCCTGCTAAGCCTTTCGCTGAACAGCAGCGTGGAGTGGCCCTTACAAGCAAAGGCTCAGACAATCCCTCTCCTGGCTCAACCATCTTCTGGAAGTTCACCAAATCTCTCTTCATTTTAGAGCTTTAAGACCATTCTGTCATGTGAGGCAGTGTCTTCAGCCTACCAATGTGCTGAGGGCTCTGCTCTAGGATTTTTCTGCCTTTAACACTCAGGCCAAAGTGGTAAACATTCACATATTTCCCTTGATTAAGGGAGAGGAGATAAGTGTCTGAAGTTAAAAGAGACACTGTTGAATATGCAGAACAAGTAAAACACCAGATATTTCTCTTACAGTGGATGATGCTTATTTCAATCACTGGCATACCAAGTCACAGTGTTCACATTTCCTTGATAAATTATTCTTTGACCTTACAGATAATAGATGTCTCGGTACCATAACTTGCCATCGCCCTGAGTTCTATTTACAGCTCCTTTTACTCACACAATACTTCCAGTGATTCATCCTGGAAGCTTGCTCTCCCTTTAGTATTTCCACTGAAGTTCCTAGGAAAAGAAAAGAAAAAGGAGTTTGGAGACCTCTGTGATCAAGCCACTGTGATTTGAATTTATGTCTGTCCAACAGATTATAATGGGGTAAAGCTTCAGCAGACACAGGTCAGTGCAACTCTGCTGAAATCAGTGGTGACATTTGAATATGTTAAAGACAAGTTACAGCTGCAAAGTCAAATAAGAACAGTTAGGAAGGAGGAACTCTACTATTGCCCACGAGACCACCTAAAAGGAGCTTGTAGCGAGGTGGAGACCGGTCTTTTCTGCCATGTCTCAAGTGAAAGGACAAGAGGAAATGGCCTTAATTTTCACCAGAGGAGGTTCAGATTAGGTATTAGAAATTTATTTTTTTTTTTCACTGAAAGAGTGGTTAGGCATTGGAATAAGCTGCTCAGGGAGGTGGTGGAGTCACCACCTCTGGAAGTGCTCAAGAGGCATCTGGATGTGGCACTTGCGTATGTGGTTTAGGGGTGATTATGATGCTGCTAGGTTGATGGCTGGACTAGATGACCTCGAAGGTCTCTTCCAACCTTGATGACTCTGTGATTCTGTGAAACTTTGATTTGCCCCACTCCAGTGGGAATCAAACTCTGAATACTGAATTTTTAATGTCACCATTTTCTCTGCAGGACTCTAGCTGTGGATTCTGATTGTCCTATACAACACTCATGACCACGAGCTGTTGGATTGGAATGTTATAGAGAGGGATATGAGACAAGGCAATTCAAGCCAACATCTTTTACTGACCATTTGTTTAGAGCTCCCAGTGTAAAACATTTAGCTTTTGTTTTCAAACACAGAGAACATTCTTGTAATTCGCCGAAATTTTGCCATCCTTCCTGTGTGTTCAAAGCAGGAGTTGTGTAGAGAGCAAGCTGGAACATGAGAAGCCGGTTGCCCTGAAGCACCTGAGCACCCTGTACCCTGAGGAAAGCCCAGCTGGCCAACACAATGCCATCCAACACTCAGAGGTTGCAAAAGCCACTGAAATGTTGGTGAAGGTCATGGGTTTGCAGGATGTGGCACCTACTACTTACACAACATACAAAATACTGGATGTGTCTACACTGTGCCTGAAATGCTGGGACTACAGACCCTCTCAAAAGTAAAGGCAGCCCAAGGATCAGCAGCTGGCACTGCTGTGGATTGAAGGCCCCCCTGCACCCACTTCAGACTCCCAACAGATCTCTTTCACCCTCCAGGTTAGCAGATGGAGTCTGGTTGCACACAGGGAACTACAGCAGAGGAAGGGGTGAAGTTTTCCTTGAAGTGAGATGGGCACAGACTGATAGGTGCTGAGGGATTTCAGTTTTGCAGGTGGCCTACCTTGCTTCCAGGCAGTATGACAGAAACTGGACAGAAGAGAATCATAGTCTAGTCTACCTGCTGCAAACTTTCCTCAAGGCCATACAGCACAGACAATAAGGGAAATGATGAATTCCAAGATTAATAAATTGATGCACTTTCCATAAACCTATTGTTTCTAAGGATGTAATTGTGATAGTATTTTTCCTCTAGCAGAGCTATGCAAAGGCAGATTATACTTGCTAGGCATCTGGTAAATTTCTAGCAAATTGGTTTTGAACTTGGAGCTACCAAAAGAAGGGTTTGCATCATTACCCCCTCCTCTGCACCTGCACTACCATAACATCTCCTGATAAAGCCAGCCCATCCTTTGCACCACAGGGACAATCTCCACTGCAACAAGAGGTGTGGGAGCAGTATTTCAGCAAAGGAAAGTCAAATGACAAACCAGCAATCTGGTTTATGAATATTAAAATGGTACCCATGATCATGTCTTTCAATGTAAGACCCTTGCAATTTCCCTGTGGAGAAATGATGATCTCGCTCAAGTTCATTGGTACAGTCAGTCCCATGAAAACAAATTTCTCATTTCCCCTCTTCGACTCCTTTTTGTTCTTTTTACCATCTCATCAGATGACAAGCTTTGAGTTTTCCTGGTCAAACTCTGAGCCTCTAAAGGTCTAAGTCTTCTGCCAGCATTTCTCCATACCACAGTTTCTTTGTCACTTTTATTTCTTGCCATCACAGACCACTCAGGCGCTCCTTTTCTTGAAGACAATTGGATTAGGTATCACTCCTGATTTGAAGTTTTTGAAGAGTTCTTCTCTACGGGCGGAAGAAGAAGCATTCAACATAAATTACAGGATATTTCTGATGTTAGTGAACAGTATCGTTTATGTTCAGCTTCCAAAAGGATCATGATTATTGGTAAATCACAACATCATTGTCACTTTGTAGAAAGCAATATTTCAAGGAAACTCCTATTTGTAAAAACCAGATGATAGAGCCTGGCTTCCACATTATTGCCGCAATTTTTTCCCTGTAATTCCTATTCATGTTACGAGTTTTATTGAAGCTGGTGCTTGCATACTGAAATCCTTTTTAAAAGCGCTGGAAAACTGAAGAAAAAAATACAGTATTTTAAAAATATATGATGAGAATAGAACAAAATTATGTATTTTTTGAAAACTGTCATAATAAATATAGTCATAAATATGCGCTTCTGACCCAATACTTTTTTCATTTAGGATGAAAAATCATCTCTATATAATATGAACAGCATGAGTCTTATGTACCATGACAACTCCACTGATAAAGTGATCAAGGACTTTAAACTCCATTTGACTTGTGCTGGTCTACTGCATGGGGATAGCTTTCTCTGACAGTGCATAATTATATACAGCTTCAGTGTTTCAGCCTTCAGAAATTTCTTTGGTGATGAATAGTTTTGATGTCAGAATCTTTCTTGATCTTTCATCAGTTTTGTCATTACAAAGCCAGCATTTAAATCAGGAGATAAAGTCTCTTCTCTGTATCTGTACAAAAGCATGTCTTTGAATGGATTAAGGAATTCAATAAATGTCTCTGGTTGTGCCCTTATTAGGCAATCATACCTTTAATTCTCTGCCTAAATGGAGAAAACCCAATACTAGCACTGACTGTGTGTTGTCATGTACCTTACCTTACTTATATCTAAGTGAAGAACTTAAATTATTAGAGATGCCCATCCCTACAGTTGAAATAGGTTAGAAGGAGCAATTTGGATGTGGTTGCAAATTTGTGCTTTAAATGTTGGCAGGCTTCTCTCACCACCATGCTTGTTCTTCTATTATCACCTTCTCTCACGATTCAGCTTCAGTGGATGTCTAAATAATGTCACTGCACCAGTGACAGCACAAGTCTAGAGATATTAAGCATCTCAAATAGGACAGCAAATCCAATGTGCAAATAGTTTCTTTCTTCTCTGTTGACTGTATTCGGCAATGTGTACTGAGTGCCGCACGATCTCCCCATTTAAGTCCCATCAAGTCAGTAAATCATTGCTCACCCTGAATACAGGCCTAGGCATTTGGCCCTAAATAACTGGAAACAGAGCAGATAAATGTGCTCTCACTGCAGAGATATTTCCTTCCAAAAGACACTTTGGCTTTCCACCCTGGCAGCTGACCATGAGCAATGGCAAGAGAGAAGAGTCTTGACCAAACACCAGGTCACTTACCGGAGCCCCACATTGTATCAGACAACAGGTTATGAAGGGCAAAACACAATGATCAACATAATTTAAATTGGACTGGAGAGTATAATGACCCCCTTAGTGCTGATGGGCACTATACTGAGCCAAATGTGAGTAAAAATCAACAAGGTGAAAACGAATACAGGCATTTTAATGCATACTTCTGACCTAATATATAATCTTTAAAAGAATGGTCTTTGAGAAGAGTATTCTCCAAATATTTTCTTTCTATTTAATTATTAATTGAATCTGTACTTTTGATTTTACCAGACTTGATGAGACGATAAAATTGAAGAGTTACCAGTTCATCATTATGAGTCTTTGTTGTAAAGTCAGAAAGAAAAGTCAACCAGTAAGGATGCGAGTTCTTATTTTCACACAAAACAACTGTAGTGGTTTGCAAGCAAGAGGAATAACCAGGCAAGGCAAACTAATAGTCTGGTAACAGCAGTAAAAACTTTCTCACCAATTTATGAAGGTATAGACTCAAAGCCATGTCAGAAAATACCTGACTATGAGTTCAACACACCTGTGATCATATTCCACAAAGCTTTAAATTATGAAAACCTGCAGCTATTACATTTCAAAGAGATCTATTGGTTTTACATTTACTTATTGGTTTTTTATTTTAGTTTATAGAACCTTCAAGAAATGGAAAGTATAGAAAAATAAATAGGTGTTAATGATTTTAAGCAGACATGTCATGCCCAAAATTTATGGTATTTAAAAGAAGCTTGAGATTTAAAATAAATTGGATGTCCGAAGGGAGCTGGTGGGTTTTGATAGGGACTATATCCTGTACATCTTAGAACATCCAAGCACTTGTAAGTATATATTAAATGTGAATGAGCTATTAGCATTTATTGAGTACTGAGAAAGCTAAATTAAAACGGACTTGGCCAAGTTCTATATTTAAGCCAAATTATAATTGTCCACAGTGAAAAGCTTTAAAACAGTTTTTAAAGCTTCTCCAAATTTCAAATAGTAAAGTCTAAAATCAGAAAACACAGCATCTGGAAAAGCCTACTTAGAGTGGTCACTGTCTGTAAGTAAATGTATACACACATGAACAAATAAATAAGACATACACAGATAAATACAACACAAAAGACATAAAATAGAGCACATATAGGTTTAATTTTATTTCTCCATGTAGTTTAAACTGAAAGTTACAATGACTGTAGGCAAAATGAAAAAAAAATCATATTTTCTGGTTCTTGAAATCCAAGACACCATATTTGCGAATGCTTTAAGTTTCCAGAGACATGTAAAGAGCACAGAAGGACTTTCACTTGGCTTGTTCCTATTGAGGGAATGCAAAGGAAAATAAAAATAAATATTACCAGTAAGAGTTTTAATGAAATGCATCTAGTTGAATGCAACAACAGTATCTCTAAATATTTGCAAAGGTGGTGGAATCAAGTGAACAGAGCTGGAAGGAGTTTTCTGTTCCCTATAACATCAAATAGGACAATTAGAGGAAGAAGACAAACTTTTCATTAGAAATACTGAGCAGATGCTTGCAAAGTATGAGCCTTCTTCCTTCTTGCACTATTTTTTTTTTTTAATTACAGAAGGGCTACCAATAAACTAACAATGAAATAAATTTACTTCATTTTAATCAGTTGTTATCTTTTCTCATTAACCTCTGGCATGGTATCCAACAAGTGTAGTTTTGAAGGATTTTTACCATCATGAAAAATTTTATGGGATAAATGTGCATTTTGAAACATATAAGAAACTAGCGGAAGCTACGAGTGGGCTGTAGGAGGAATGAGAAATCCAACCAGTATCTGTGAGTTTATCACCTCAATTAAACAGGAGATTGAGTTAAGATAAAGGATTCCTAAAAGGCTCTGTACGAAACATGGGCAACCCTGGTTGACCCCTGGCCTGAAAGACTCATCCCTCAAGGCTCTACTTCTTTCCAGTGACCTTCCAACAAGAGTTCTGTCCTGAAATCATTTCTATCTCTTGCAATTTTGTGCTTTAGCTGTATTTGACATAAAATGCCAAGTACCGTGACTGAGATTTACTCATGCTTGCAAACATTGCTTTTATTTGCATTGACTGAATTCCCTTGGGCTTCTTTTATTTTGTCTGTAACAGGACAAAGTAAAATTATAAATATTCATACTACTGAAAGGTATACCAAGAGGGAAAGAGTAGTGCGTGAGACCTCAAACAGCCCCATCCACGTTTTTCAATGACTTTTGCTTGTACCATGTCTTGGGTTGAAAAGATAATTCGATCTTTTGCTCCTTGGTTCCTGCCTAACGAGACTGCCAACAGGAGCGTGCCAGTGATGATGATTTGCTTTAGTGCATGGACACTTGTCCAATGGAAACGCTGCAAAATCACCAGCACATTTTACATAAGCCACTGAATAGCGAGTAGAAAAAGGATGCTGCGACACGATCGGTAAATAAGTAGGTAAAATTCTGTCTTGTCTGTAGAGATGTTGGAAGTGAAATCTGCTGCACAGCTTGCGGGTTTATATGAACAGTTTGCTAATTAGAGTTGTATAAAATGACAATTTTTCAAGAAAATTTCCACCGTTCATAGCAGCCCAGTGTGAAATCTGATATTTTTTGAAAACCGAACAAATTAGATATTCTCATATTTTTTAAAAAGTTTCTACAGGCAATCCAATACCACTGCTCAATGCTGCAAATTTTTCAGTACCACCTAAACATTTTTTGCTGCATAGATATGCTGCTTTTTGGCATCCTTCAGCTGCTTTCCTCCTCTCTCCCCTGCCTATTTCAGTTGCCCACCAGGATATTGAAAAAAGTATCAGGAGAGCTCATACAAGCTTGCTGTCATTTCAGAAGCTGCAAGTAATGACATTCATTTAATGAATGCAATAAAAACTAAAAATACTGAAGTGGGTTCATTCTGCTTGAAAGCCTGGGTGTTTGCTGCTGCAAGAAAAAAATCCTTTTCAGTCACACCCACTGGGGTGTTCATGTGTGGAGTTTGCTGTGGAAATTATTTTTTTTTTTAGAAGTTCTTCTAGAAGACTTCTCTGTCTTTGTCACCATCTCTCAGATGAAACCAGAAAGGTGCAAAAAAGCTGAGAAAGAACAGAAGCCTTATAAAATTCTTCAATGCAATCCCTTTTCCATAGGTCTGTTGAGCTCTACTGACTGAGAATTTTCCCTATAGGGGCAGCCAGAGTAGGAGAGTCTCTTGATAAAGCATCTCTCTCCATAGAGTGAGCTGCCAAGTGTGGATCTGAGAGGAGGACGGTTTTGACCTTTGGCCAGTCTCAAAATCTGGCCAGCCAGAGAAGATAATTGGGATGGAGCACATTGCTTTTGCCCAGTGTGCAAACCCTCCCTCTAAGTCAATCTGTCCCTCTGTTGGAAGAACAGAAAACAAAATCTTTTCAATTCCTCACACTTTTAATTCTTTTGTTTATTTATAAAGTGCTATAAAAAAAGTACATATCCTGAATGTGCTTTATGTCCAGTGAACTCAAGAGCTGGACTTCAATGGGAACTGGCCTGTGCTACCTACTTACATGGTAGTAAAGACACAGTCATCTAGGGGGGTGTGGATGTGTGCACATTGATGTCAATATTATTGGTAGTGGTGTCAAGGAGAAAAATAAGTATTTTTAAATAGCTATTGTACCACAATGCTGGGTTTTAACACACAGCCCTCTCAGCCACTTTCTTTTTTTAAGTGTACAAACTGAACTCGCAGCTGCACTGTATTCCCAGTATTTTATTTTATTTTATTTTATATAAATAAAAGTGACCTAAATTTGCTGGCTAGGTGGCAAACAGAGTGATTAAAGGGTCAGCTGTGCTCCTTGGGACAAGGAGGGGGAGATCCACGTAATTCGAGAAGGGTCGAAAGGGAGGAAGAAATGGCCTTTGGGGAAAAAGGGAATAAATCTCTTCAGGACACAAGTGAAAGCTGAGAATATCCCCAGGGCTCTGCCACAACACCTTCTTTTAAAGGAAAGGCTGGTTCTCCATCTCCCTGGCCTCCAAAATGTCTTAATTTTTTACAGTGAAATAAGGAAAGAATCTCACATGTGACATCAGGATTCTTGAAACAGTGGGGGTGGCAAGTCCATTTTCACTGCTCTTCCCTTAGGAAAGAGGCCATAGGTGCCAGTGAAGATGTCTGAGACACCTTCAGATGCGGGTGGGATGGTGCTGCTAGCAGGGACTACCTGTGCAGCCAAAGCCAACTGCAGCAACCACTAAGGAATTAAGTAGCTCCTGCCACCACACAGCAGTGATCACAAAAAGCAGCCCAGTGCCCTGCAACAAACCCAGGACCTACAGTAACCACCAAAAAGCCAGCAGAAAAACAACAGAGAAGGAGATAAGCTGTTCCACCTTCTGGGCTATGAGAAAATCTCTGGGATGGCTGCAGGAAGCAAAGAGTTTGACAGAAAGAGGCAAAAAGCACCCCAAAGTTCCTAGCCAACCTGCCTCGGAGAAATAAAGTTCCTTTTGATGCACAGAACTAAGTTTTTTCAGCTTGGCCTTTGAGAAAGACAGCCTCAGAAATGCCTTCCAAGGACACCTCCACAAGCCCTGCTAAGGAGGCAGGGGTGAGCTGAAGACCACGCATTGCTTCACAGCAGTGCAGTGATGTGATGGCCTACGCATGGGACTTTGTAGGATTATTTGGTTGTTACTCTCAGGAGGTGCTTTCAGCAGTCAGAGTGAAGACCAGGGACCTGCTGTTGTAAACAGCACAGAAATAAATAATTCCTGACTCAAGGCATTTGCCATATGAGTAAAGACAACGCCTGGCAGGTGGCCGTTGACCACAATGGCAGAGCTCTCAGACTGGGGCACGGGGTGTCTTCCAGCTGCACAATTTGGAAATCCAAGGAATTTCTAAAGTAATGAATCACAGATTTCAGCCAGAGTTTTGCCTGAGAAGCTACAGGAGCTATTTCTTAATTAGAAATCTGTCCCTCTCATTGACTGCCAATTCAGTTACACAAGCCAGACACAGAAAACATTTCTTTCTTATTTTCTCACTCAATTTTCTCCTTATTTCTTATTCCTATAAAAGAAATCAATAAACATATCAGATGGTACTGTACTTTGGAGCCCTTGCATGCAGTAAAGTTCTCAAGCTCAAGGACCTTTTAGGATTAAATATGTTGTGACAGCTGCAGGACAGGCTCAAAGTGGTCTGCAACATCACTGGGATAGTCTCCCCCATAGCTCCCCACTGCCAGTGGGACAGGTCCCTGGTATGCACATCTCCAGGGTGCTGCTTGACCTCCAGCCTCCTTCTACACCTACTGCCTTCCTCTCTGTTAAATGCCTCTTTTCCCTCTGCCTCAGTCCCTTTTCCTAAATTAACTCACTAGCTATTTTTTAGTCTGTACCTTCCTTTGACGAGGAGCTGTCAGCTCTGCGCATTTCAATAGCTCGGAGTGGCAGACTGAGTTTATGCAAACCTGTTTTCTGGCTCCCCACATGGCAAAGCCGCGTCTCTCCGGTGCCATGCTGCTGTCTGTGGTGGGGATGAGTAATTCCGCCACAGTGCGGTGGGGGCGGGCCACGGATGGGACCACAGGCGACACCTCCAGCACTGCGGGTCCAGGACTCTGGGATGCCGCGTATGGTTCCCAAGCTGTTGAGCACGCTTGCACCCACACAGGGCTGTAGGTGGTGGCAGTGCCTGGTTCCTCATGTGCAGCAGTTTGCAGATTGGACCACAGCATCAAGAGCTCATGTCGCAGTCGCTGGGGCAGAGTTAGGACCCACAGGGATTGGATCTGGGCTTGTCACTTGTGCTGAACAAACACCCATGCAGACACGGTCAGCTGCAGACCTTGGGCCAGCACAATACAACAGCTACATGTCCTACATACATTTTATTGTGAAAGCTATTTTGAGCAGTAATAGACAGGGATGCAAAACCTGGGCTTGTTCCCTTAAGCGGGAATTAACTTTATTTTGGGATACCTGAGAGCAGCAAATTTTGACTTTCCTTGCTGACTCAGAGTGCTAAATTCCAGAGGATATGATGCACCCAAAAGTCCCACCACCTTCACTGGATACAGTGTGATTTTTCTGGATGTGCCCAAGGATGCAAATGGGGACAGTCCTGTGAATAAATAATGAGTTCAAAAGAATAGTGACTCATGGTTTAGACTTTCTGATATTATGTCATTAGTGAAGCACAGACGAGGCAGACCACATGTCACCCAAATCAATACAGGTTACACTTTCCAATAGAAAGGCTATTGAGACTGAGTGCAGCCACAGGATGGTTGTAAGGGGGCAGCAGCGGTGCAGAGGCAGCACAGTGGCTCCCTCTCTCCTCAGGACAGTCATGAGGAGAACAGACCTTTAGCACAGCCCTGTTGAACCTGCCTATGGTCAGTACACACCCAGAGCTTTGTTTTCCTCTGTCCCTCACAGCTTAATGCACTTGACACAACTTAACTGACATCACATGGGCTTCTCCTTATCTGCAGTGGTGGAATAAGGGATCGAGACCAGGGCTTTCTCAGTCAGTACATCAAATGTGTGGGCAATTTTTACTGTAACCATGGGGATTATTTACAGCCTGGATACCATGACCCTTGTCTTTATCTGTTCATTTCTCTGCAGCTACATCCTCTACAGGAAAAAAATATCTTGACATTAAGACAGAACTTGAATCATCACACTCGATTTAATAAGATCAAAATAATTTTGACCAAACACAGGATGACAAACAAAGTTTTGTTTATGGTGAGATAAGATGTAAAGCAGTTGTAGTGGTGATTTAGAACTGATTTGATCTAAGTGCATCTCAAAAAATTGTGAAATAGAATCTACCAGCTAAAACTAATGAGCACAAAACTACATTGATTTGGCCCAGGGTGGACAAATAGAACATCTGGCATATTTGGCACCGATGACACAGCTGGCATTGTTGGACCCGTTTCTGCAGAAGGTACAGATGCAGAAATGGGAGAATTGGTACAAACAGTGCAGATGGAACAGTTGGAACAGATGACAGTGGGCAGAGCTGGCGATGCTGGCACAGGTGTCATAACCTCAACAGCTGGCACAAGTTGTGACAATCCTGGGATTTCTTAGTGCAAGGCACATGTTCATTTTGGCTTTGGCTGCAGAGAGATAAGAGCATTTTATAATTAGTAAATGTGCCATTTAAAAAAGAACTTTTTTTCCCATCCTTAAGGACATCCACCTCCAACTGTTACAGCCTGGAATGTGGAGCATTTTTGAAAATTACAATTTCCCAGAGAAAGCCACGATTGATAAATACAGATTTAATATAAGGTAATTAGACATTTTTATTCTCATATAGATAATAATCATGAATAGGATTTCTTCATAAGAGGTTTGTTAAAAAACATGGTCAGATCCGTAGCCTGATCATGGAGATTAAAACAAGCTTTGTCTTAAAGCCAAGGCTTGTTTGCCACCAAATTGGTGGGCTATATTTTCCAAAACTGCAATGCTTCACAATGAAATGGAGTTTGACAGAAGCCACTGGGAAGAGTAGGGCATTGGGTGAGCACCACAGAAATAGTTAATTCTTTGGCTGAAATATGAACCATACTTAGGGCAAGAATGAAAAAACAGAGAAGCTACAATATTGCCTTTTCTTTAGCAATGCAGCTTTGTTAAACGTTATTGAAAATACTACCGGTCAGAGTCTGATTTTCATCCGAGAAAGCAAATACCTTGCTCTCCCTCGAGCCTTTGCTCTGCTAGTAGCTGTAACGAGGCAGGATCTTTGAATCCCATGAAAAGATAAGCAACGAGATGAAGTTGCTTGCCAAGAATTTAAAACAGAAATTAATTCCTTCTTTTATTTTGGCCGTTAAATGCTATGGAGAGCAGGCAGGAAGCAAGTTTTGCTGAACTCTGGGGCCTGATCCTGTGAAACCTTATTCATAGCTGTCTTCAATAGCAACACAAGCCCACAGTGGAAGGGCTTGGAGGATTCAGCTTCCCTTTTCAGAAGACTTACACCCTGCAGAGCTTACTTGTTAGATATATTTCTGAATGCACCTTTTATCATGCTGCTTGCACAGAACCAGTTTTCACCAACCTGATTTCACCGCACAAAGAGACAGTTGCTTGGTATTTTTAGTAATGAGAATTTACAGGAAAGAGGATTTAAAAAAAAAAAAGGACAGGACCCAGGACAAACCAATAAAATACTGAATTGAAAAATATTTAACAGCTTGAAAAACCTCAAATGAGTACGCACTGTCACGGCTGGAGAGGTTTTTAGTACTCAGCCATTTTAAGCAATTCTTTGTCCTCTGTTTAGTCATGTGCTCCCCTACCCTGTGCTGTACAGTATAAAACCACAAGTTAGGCATCCACACTGTATATCAAGCGATAACTACAATCTAAATCCTCATAAAACAAAAAAAGCTATAGTTTGGAGCAGAGGAAGTTCCAGCTATACCATGAGGAAGAGTGATATTGAAAGCAAGACCCAAATTTCCTGTCCCTCCATTTCCAACCAATAGATAGCTATTGGTCTTAGCAGATTGCTACAAAACCCAGCCTACAAATGTTTATAAAATCAGGAGTAGGCCCTTTATACTGGCACAGCTGCAATAAATTTTCTTTTCTAAGTTGCCTAGCTGATGAGCTGACCTTGGCAAATTAAAACAGGTCTGTTTCCTTCAAGCCAAGTTCAAGTAATAGCCATAGCTCTCCTGTTTTCCCAGACATGGCCACGCAGCCAGCATCACCACCAGCTCCCAATGGGGACCAGGAGCATCCTCCACAGCTGGTCACACAGCCATCCTTGCAAAGCTGTCAACCACCACTGCTTCGTCACTACCTGTCACCCACAAATGGTGGATGCACAACAGGAACTGACCCGAATGCTTGATAGGAGGAGAGGCAGATGAGGACTTCGCCTGGGCTGCTGCCTCGCTGCTTTCTGGGCTTCTCAAGGAGAAATAAACATGCAGTTTCCTGTGTTTTGTGAGTGCTTTGCTCTTTGCCTTTTATTTAATAGCTGTCTGCGCACCCAGTGCTTCGTAACCTCTGGATGTCTCATGAAAACCTTCCTCTCTTGCTTCTGGCCACAAACTTTTATGATGTGCTTTAATCCCCCCTTCAAACAGTTGCTACACATGCTGTCTCACTGTTGTCCCTGGAGAGCTGCTGCCAGGGTGTGATATTCCAGCTGGAGTGGCAACTGGGGCAGGCAGCAGCTACTCCCCTCTTGTACACCAGCAGATACACCCCAAAGAAAATTTCTATTGACCTTGGGGTTGAGCTTCCTGCTTCTGGCAAGTCCTACAGTAAAATACAGCCATTTGTTCATGGAAAAAAGGTAATGATGGATGTCTTTTTTTTCCCTTCTGCTTTATATAAGCAGTGGGTTTCCCTTCGTGATACAGAGAGGCCTTTTGCTTTTGTATTAGATGTTTCATTTTTATTTGCTCTTTGCACATTTGTTGCCTGAGTCCACCGTGTTCTAAAGACACTAAAGCTTACTCACAAAATTAACTTCTATGCACCATTTTTTATTCCATTTAAATCTTCAAAATAAAGGTCACATGGGATTTAATTACTGTATATGACAGGTGTCGCCTCTCTGTACAGAGACCATATTTCACCCAACCCCCCAGGAAGGAAGCCTGTTAATCATTCTCAAGATGCTGCTCTGTCATCACAGCTCAACGTTTTCTCTCGTCTCAACATTCCGTGATTGAGGATCAGTTCCCCAGCAGATATGAATCATTTCGTCTTCTCCAAAGTCAACAGAACTCTGCTGTTTGCCTTGTTGAGGATCCAGCCCTGTATACTATGGAAGCAACATCTCCATGAAATTGATTTTGGAAGCAGAAGTCTAAGTTTCCTAATATGACTAAAGCACACGCTGTTATGACAGCAGTTACAGGTTGGACATGGAGTTAGTAAATAATGAGTAATGGCCCTTTGTATGCTTAAGCACCATTCTCGGTGATCCCCTCCTTTACCCAATCCAGATGCTGCCCACTGTGTGTGGCATGCTATCCCACTACCATGTAAATCTGTTTTTCTGGGTACTGGTTTAGGATCAAGAAGTCTGCTCTATCACAGATTCCTTGTGTAAACTGGAGCAAGTCTTTTGTCTCCCTACCATTCCTGAGTCTGCCAGGGTACCCCAACCCACTTGCACAGGACACCAATACCCACTTGTCCTCTTGTCTTTGCTGCACTTCTGCAAAGCAGTCACAAGGAGCCATGGTGTGCTCTGGCCAAGTGGCTGACCCTGCCTGCCTCAACAGCCAGGGAGTCTGGCTTTCCAATTTCCAAAAAACTCCATGTATAGCTTTTATTAAACCATCAAAATAATCCTGTGCCCCCACCGTCATCTTATACTTTCTATCTCTTTCTCATACCTTTGCTACACTAAGTCTAGCCCCCGGAATAAAAAGGAGTACTGTCTCCATTTACCACCCATGAAGTGCCCAGAGCCTGGAAGGCACTGCAGTCACAGTAAGCAAAACAGTCATTGATCAATTATGAACAGAGTACCACTAGTTTTTGCTGTAATTCCATACCTTACCTTTAATTGATTCCTATGTTAATGGAGTTAATCCAACTTTCTAAATTAATTTTTAACCTGATTTCTCTTCACTGAAATGATGAACACTCCTTCATTTAGCACTATAACTTCTTTGCTATGTCAGAAAACTGTCTAGGTGGGGGTTTTCCCCCCCGTATTTTATGTAGATCTTAAATTCAAATCTGGGTCTTGCTCTTGCAGGCTCTGATCCAAAACTCAATTAGGTCAATGGAAGTCCCTCCTTGGGCTCTAAATCAGGATATTTTCAAGATTACCTGCTCCCCACATCATTCCCCCAGGACTTGTCTAGGTGTTTCAGCTGCATGCTGGGGATCTTCTTGGGGGCCTGGAAAGAGGAAGGTCCCTCTCTTTTTTTTGGTTCAACATTAATGCACATTATCATCCAGAGGTCCTTCTGGATTCCTCTCTGAAGAGTTTATGGAGCTAAATAATCAGGAATTAACAGCCTGTGCCCTGAAACTCGCTCTTCTGGTCCACAGGGCAAGTGTGCTTTTGCAGAAAAATCCCAGATTCTGGAGGTCCCTTGCAGAATGTTTTCTCTGCAGGCTTCAATGGGAGTCAGACAGGCAGCTGTGCCTCCTCTTTTCTTGTCCTGGTTAATCATCTAGATCTATTAGCAGAGCACCTGCACATGTGAATAACCTCCAGAAGTGAGTTGCATCACTGGAGTTAGTGCTACGCAAATGCTCAGGAAACAAATGCTGGGGTCTTTACACTGTGCAAATTTATCTCCATAAACTGCCTCAAATACTTCGCTGGTGCTGTTTGCTGACCACAGTACTATTCTTCTGCATGCTATCAGAATACAGCCCTAAGTGCTTTCCTGGACTAGGTCCCAATACCTGTACGTTTGCCTTGGAAGATAAAATAAGTAATGATATATAGGGCCGGGTGAGAGTCATCTCATTACATTGTCTGCTTTTTCTTGGCTACTGCAGGTTTTCTGATGTGACTGTGGCTGAGAGAGGACAAATGCCTCTGCAGGTTCTGTCTTTCGGATTTACTGTGCTTTGCACACTCAGGAAGTGTACAGTATTTTTTCCAGACTAGATTGAACCTTCCTTTCCCATCCAAATATGAAATTTCAGTATTGATCCATCTACCCAGAAGAACAACATGTTCAGGCTCTTCAGAGGTCTAATTATGTCGCACAGTAGCTGTAATCACTATGGAAAAGACAGCCTTACTTTTGTCTCAGCATTGGATCATCTTTGTCATCTTGAGCCTGTGTGACCACCCTCCACTTTCATTCTAGGTATTCCTTTTCACTTGTAGTCTGAGACTACAAACTTGTAAAATGAAAAGCCTTCTCCAGCACTCTCTCAGTCTTTTAAAACACCAGACACAGCTCTGTATTTCATCTCAGTTGATGAGCCTGTGCAGGGTTTGCACAACCTTTCTTCCCTGGACTCTGAAAAGGAACGTTCTCCAATGTGGAAATGCACTTGCTATTATAAATGGCAATGCAGAACATGACAAAAAACGATGATGCTCGTTTTGTCTCACTGAGATTTCTTTTCTTCACTTTTTGGTACCCTGCACACCAGGATCTTGGATGAAGCATAGTTTATTGAAATTTCTACCACTGATATCACTGAATTATGTTTAATTCAGCTCTTCAGCCACAAACCCTCAGTGCTGAAGGGCTACATATCAGGCTTCACAGCCTTCTGTAGGTTTCTATATTTTTCTCTTTTTTCATCTGCAATGCTTCCTTAAAAGTCACTGTTCAGTCAGTGTGGGAATTATTAGAATCATCTCTTTGGGGCTACTCATCTTCAGTGTCTTGGTAGCCACTCTGCAGTGGAGTTGCTTCTTGTGTTGGTTCTTGTGTTTTATCAGGTGTTCGTGTACTTTCAAGCAATTCTAGATAAAAGTCCTGATTCTGGGCCAAATATTTCTCCAACGTGTGTTGCACAGTTACTATTAACAATAATCTCCATACTAAAAGTCTGCCGCTGAAGGGGAAATGAGTTCCACACTCTGTCAGTATTACAAAAGGGGACTGCTCATTTCTTGTAGCTATGTTGATTTTGTAACCAGCATAAAAGAGTAGATTTCCTGGAAGGGAAAGGTGGTGCACTGAGGGGATCTAGAATTTGACAGGAGAGTCTGGGGGGAAGACTTTCCTAGTCTGAAAAAAGACAGCTGAAAATCAGCCCTGTTTTGAGGGAGACGGAGAGGGAGGAGAAGAGGGAGGGAGAGAGAGAGGAAAAGAAAAAGGAAACAGAAAGGGAAAGGGGAAAAGTGATAGGGGAAACACAGAAAAAGCAGCTTGCTAACAAAAAGTGTATTTTACACCGGTTTTTGCAAGATTACTCTTTGAAGTCAAGGAGGTTGACTGATCAAGGAGACAGCTATCTACTTCACAGGACCACGACCCAGAAGCTGGTAGCTTAAGAAAACAGAGGTTAAGGGGAAGCAAGCATTTGGATAAGAAGGAGAAGGAACAGCTGTCTCCTACGTGGGAGGTGATCAGCACATAAAAATGTTTGGTCAAGGAGCACAACACCCACACCTGGCAGGGGCATATCCTCCTTAATCCCTGCCAGCAGCTGGCTGCCCGCATCGCCCTGGCCTTGTGCATGCCTTGCTGCGGTCAGGGCTTCCTGGTGCTCCCAGCCGGGAAATTTAAAAGGCACTTGTGACCCTTCCAATGGGCCCATGGAAACATTTACCTCTGCAGCCTGAGGCCCTGCAAACTTTCCCTATACAGCTGAGTTATTCCTATCATTTTTCGCTATGAGCAGAGATAGCACAGTTCAGTTTTGTCATATCTTTTGGTAATTATGTAAATAGACCATCTAATTTACTTCTGTCATAACCACCCACTAGTCAATATGTGTGCCAGTCTTGGAGATATAATTCGTGAGACTGGAAGGACAAGACTGCACTCGACATGCAAGTGTTTCATTCTTCCACTCGTGCCTGTTGAGCATCCTTAACTTGCAGTGCAGGACATACACTGCCTTGGCAGCAGTCTTGATCTGCACCACCAAAAAGCGGGACCAACTGAATTTGCATGCAAAAATATATGACCATGTGATTTTATATCTTCAGTTACCTTATTACCAAAGTTTCTAAGTTCTCAGACACCAGAAGGCAAGGATTGCACTGCGGAAGCACTTGGCATTAAATAACACTTGCACTCTCTTATCACCCCTGCCTGCTTTCACAGAACAGGAGCTTTCTTTCCAGCTTTCACAGGTGATCACATCCAGTGGTGTACCCTGGCTCTCTGTTCAGCAAACCTGACAAAAACCTGTGTACTGATCCCAGACTTTCATTGCAGTCTGTGCACATTCCACATATGCACACACAGGATCTCCAGAGCCCTCACTGAGTTTATGTAATGCTTTCCTTCAGCACACGTTGAAACCACCAAGGA
The DNA here is from genome assembly GCF_003945725.1 of Corapipo altera. Classification (NCBI taxonomy): domain Eukaryota; kingdom Metazoa; phylum Chordata; class Aves; order Passeriformes; family Pipridae; genus Corapipo; species Corapipo altera. Next base: position 5,631,336 of record NW_020884923.1, read on the forward strand.
TGTCTCCTGTGAGACATCTCCCCTCGTGGAGGGAAATGACGATGAGATTTTGTATTAAAAAGGAAAGGTCTTCTCTGAATCCAGCTGAAGCATTCAGATCAGTCACACTCCAGGCATCGGCAAAAAAAAAAAATTAACAATAAACTAGTGTCTGCACAGTTTCTGTACTTGTAATATATAAGAAGAAACAAATCAAACCTTCATCCCTTTTAGGCCTGGTTGAGCTTAAGGTGTAATAAGTAGCTAGAGAAAGCTCAGCAATTCTGATATGGTTTTTACTGAAGCAAAGCCAGTACAGAACCCAGTGAATTGTTGAGGCAAGTCTGTATCCATAACCAATGCCATCATGCTGGCAGGCAAGTTTTTGTTAGGCTGTCACATCTACGTCAGTTCAGAAGTGGTGTCAGATATTGCCACAACAAATTCGCTTGTTATAAAAAATTGGGGTGCGTATTTTTATGACATTAATATATAATACATAAAATGGTTGGAATTCATACCAGTTGGCATTAAGTATAAGAGTCTTGTTTTGGCTGATATATACAGCATATTGGGAGAGGAGGAAATTTGCTTTCTCTGCAAACATGATGACTTTCCGCAAATCAGAATTCTTCCTCTCCTGTTGAATATTGCGGGGGCTTTTCACAATTGAGCAGAACAAATTTAGGGCTATAAGTAATTGAGAGTTGGCTGCTTGCACACAGGAAAAAAAGAAGACAAACAAAATGTCACAGTGATTATTTTTATCTCTGTAAAGTGTGTGAAATTAATTTATGAAAGCAACATTTTTGCCCTTTGGAAGTATATGTACACAAGTTAGAAGTCTGGGTGGTTCTCTCCAGGCTATCAGGAAAGCAAAACATCTATTGTATATCTGCCCTTTAATCTAGCAGATCTTTATTTGCAGATCTGGCTGTGCACCACGTTTCTGTATCTGTGCTTCTGCCAAGTGCAGAACCAGATTTGGTTCTTAGATGTACTGGTTCAAAACTGGAGGAATCTCGCTGGCTCCAACACACACTGATGAAGGAGGAGAGGAGAAGGGGGCATCTTCTCTGTTTCACCCCAATCTTTTCTGTCTGTGGGGATGTCCCTGTCTACAGGGAATTTTGCTACTTAGGTATTATTTATTTTAGATATTATTATGTATTCTGTCTGTGGTTGAACAGATGGGAAGAAATGAGGTAATGCTCACAGGAGCTGAACCCTCTCACCTTGAACTGGGGCTGGTCCCTGGTATGAGGTGGTTCACTGCAGCTTGTCACTCCACTTTGATAACGCTGTGGAAGTAGAGCTGTTGCTCAATACCATGTCAGTCCTGCATGCTGCCAGTCACCACACTAAACCATCCTAATCAAAGTCATTAGGAAGACCCAAAATTCAGGGATCAAATGAAGTAAAACAGACAAAAGCAGCAGATAAGTCAGTCTGTATGAGCTTGGTTTATGCAAAGTCAAATTGACATCGGTTATACAGGGAAGGAAATGTTCTGAAAGCCAGTTTTGCACAGCATGGAATCCAGAAAGGGCCACAATGGACAGCAGTGAGGAAGCAAGGAACCTCCTTGTTGGGAATGCTGAGCTTCCTTATGTCCTCCTTGGAGACTGCCCTGAGCTGCTGATGGTTTTACATACTCCTTCAGGCATTGCCCTTGGAATAATGTAGGCTTTTAAGGTCAAACACAAGCAGAAGTGTTAGGGGAGAGATTTTAGCTCGGCTGTTTAAATGGCAGATTGTCTGACACAGGGGAGGGGTGGGAGAAGAGGTTGCATTTTTAGGTGAAGATCCAGCAGTTCAGCCCACAGAGAGAATACAAGATGTGCTCCTCTTGGGAAGAAAAACTAAATTACAGTGCAGCATAATACTCCTCTTTTTCCTCTTTTCCAAATCCCATCTCATCCTTGGCTTGGCTTAATTAATTTCCCTTGTCCATAAAATTTCCTGTAGTTCCTCCTCTCTCTGTAGACTTATATAGTTCTTCAACCCTCCCTTGACCCTTAAAAAAATCTTTTTTTTTTTTAGTTACTCCTACCATGCCCCTAATGCTTCTTCTTCACGTATTTTCTAAATATGGCTAAAATGTGGAGCTTCAGTTTGCTGTCTTAATTTACAGGTCTGTTGAGTAATAAAATGCAGGAAGGCCTTGCCAGGAGCAACCACCAGTTACAGAAGGGCATGTTACACTAGGGAATCAGATGAGGAAGTTGGGTACCCTGGAAGCACTCCTGCATGTCATGGCATTTGATCAAAGCAGGTTGTAAACGTTCTGTTTCATCAAATGATAGCTTCAACAGAAAGCAATCAACACAGCAGGAGAGACAACCAGTATAGATTTCTCTATTTGTTATTTCTTTTTTTATATTTGTTATTTCTTTCATGTTTCTTTTTGAGAGTGAGGGGTTGAGAAAGCCTGTAAAATGAAACGGACTTGATGGTGTGGTTTCTGAACCATAATTTAGGTTTTGGCTACTTGTTTTCCAAGAATATGAGTGAATTCTTTCTTCAGTCCCATTTCTTTCAGCTAGAGGTATCTCCAAAAACCAGGGGAAGAGATACCCCTTAAATAAGATAGCCTATTTTTAGTAACATGTTTCCAAATATAACATCCCTATTGTCTTAATTGCATTGCTACAGTGGCCAATTTGGAATGGAATGGAAAAGCTTTTGGAGCTTTTCCATGCCAGATTCTCTGCCTTGAGTATGGAGCAAGTTTAATTTGCTAATTACAACTGAAGGCTTATCCAGACACTGTACCCCTTCAAGCCAGAAGGGGTACAGTGTCAGAGTTTCAATGGGCATGACCTCATCTTGACTGATGCCACACATTTCTTCCAAGGTGAACCTTCTACGTTCCTGGATGTAAGCAGTGTGTAAACAGGTTTATGCCAATGCCGTGGATGTTCTAACAACAGAGGAAATGTATCAGATGTAATAATTGTGAGTCATCTCACTCTTAATAATGATAATTGAAGCTGAAATATTAAGGTACTCACATATACAAGGTGAACCTATGTATGATTTTGAGCTGTTGGGTTTGGTTGGGGGTTTTTCACATGAAAAATGTAATTTAATTTACCCCTCATGGATGAACCTATTACACTCTTCTACAGCCCAAATCCTGCCACCCCTACTTGCAAGACTGCCCTCTGATTCCAGGTTTCTACTGAACCCAAGCTGCCAGTTGCTTTGCCCAGCTACTTTGCGCTCCACACAAGCCAGGGTTATAACACAGAGTAATACGTGGACTGATACTCTGAGATCCAATAGCATCTTGAAGAGTCAGATTACAAGCATAAGTAAGGCCACAGACCCTGATTTTGCACAACTGGTTCACCTAAAGCCTTTACTACCTCTCAGACGCTTGCCATCACCCATGTTCTTGTGATTAACCCAAATTGTTTTGATGCAGATTTAGTCACATCAAATGAAATCACCTCCACTACTGATTTGTGCTCACTTACTTCCAGGGCAGAAGGAGGAGTACTAGCTTTTCCACCCCTCTCAAAGAAAAGAAGTTGGAAGCAACCAGCAAGAACTGATTATATTTCTTACCTTTTGCAAGGTAAATGTGGGGCTGTGGTCATCCAACTTTGGTAAGCTCAGCTTTAGCTAGGCACACAGCTTTCCTCAAGGGGAAGGTTAATTCCCTACTGAAAACAGTAAGGAAGATTAGAGTTTTGTTCAATAATGCAACTTGTCAGCATTATTAAGACCTGTCTCAAAAGAATCTGACAAGTTTTGCCCCAAGGTAATAATCCTACTAGAGGGACTTAGAAATGTTCATTATCACTGAAACATAGAGGTTTCTTGTTGCAGAAAATGAAGATGATTTTATCAAAGCTACTACAGGATATATAGAATGTATGAAGGGGCTTTTTTGTTTCACTGGGGGTTTTTTAAGTGGTGTTTGTCTACCAACAGTTGCAACTATGTCCTTTACAATACATAATGTAATGTGCTGCTGCTGGAGCCCTGGTACTTCAGTTATTTTAGGGCAGTTATGTCAGAATGAAAGGAAAAAAAAACAAACCTTCTCAGTGCTTTACATTTAAAAACTACTGGCATGACATGTGCTAATTCATTAAAAAAAATCCCATTCATCAAAACAATTCATTTTTTGTTTGAACAGGCTGAATAAACAATTTCTTACTGATTTAATCCTGGCAGCCTTTCGAGCGACAAGTGCCTCCAGTTCATGTACAAGCACCACAGTGTCCTTAAGTATCAAGAACAAATTGGGTACATAAAGGACATTTAGTGATCACCTCTGCATGACTGCCCAGCATTCCCACTCGCCTTTTTCTCCCCCTCTTTTAATTATTTTTCTATTGTAGCAAATGCCATTAAAATCTTGAGTTTATCAGAACATTCTGAGAAACATCTGGGTTGGATCCTTTCTTTTCTTTCTCCTGCCAATGATGGGCTGACATGGCATGAAACATTGTCCTGAATCAGCACTAGATTGTGTACTTTCAGAAAAGGTCACAGAATAGTGCTGGAACACTGAACAGCCCCTTGGAAATGCATTTAACTGTAGAGCTCACTCTAGTGAAAATAGAGGAAAACTTACAATATTTTCAATACTTTGAAATGTATACTTTCATTTTGATTATTATCTCCTTTTTCAGTCTTACAGTAAGCATAAAGGCAAAACCTTTGTGCACCATGATGAAGGATATGTGCTAATATCCAACAGTTACATAAGTGTGTTACAAAATAATAAATACACAAAAAATAGATCAACAACTAGTCCACTTGCCATGAATGAATCAGACAGTTGGACTAAATGATTGCTGTATGCCCTTTCAAACTGAAATATTCTATTCTATTCTATTCTACTCTACTTCAAGTCACTTGGTTCTTCTCTGAGTCAGGTCCAGCCAATCTGAGATGAACTTCCTCTCACACTAAGTCGCTGCCTGTCTCTACACTCTGAACTTCAGACTGGGTCCCTCAGTTCAGCACTATTTGACCACTCTCTGAAACATCTTTCAGAACAGTTTTGCCTTGAAACTGCTAGGAAAAAATGGTATCCTCTTATACTTGAGTTCTCTTTCTTTTTCAAATATAGTCACACTACCATTTCAGCAATGAACATATTTTTTTCCTGTTTTTTGTAGGAGCAAGTTCTGAAGAGTGACAGCTTTCATGCACCCAGGTTGTTTTCCCTTTCATGCACCAGCCATACCACCACTAACCCTCAAACTCCACGAGATGCCTAATTCTGACTGTGAAATACACTCAGACCATTTCACAGTGACTGTGAACCAATACAGGGAGAAGCAAGGAGACTTGTTCTACCTGATTGGTAGTATGCACAGTGAACTGGGAACCAGAAGATGCCGAAATAGAAAGCCAGCTTATTTCAGCTAAGGAGAGCCAGGGAAAAAGGTGATCTCTCCTTTCATATTCTAAGCTATTTTTCAGGCTTGACTACTAACAATGAAGTTTTTTTTATCTTATCAGTTATGTTTTACTAGTATGGGTGAATACAAGAGTTTTTTGTATCCACCTTTTTCATCAATTTTCATCAGAAGATTCCACACAGCAGTTTATGAGGACACTGATAGGTAGAAATATTAACCTTGCAGTTGCACTCCTACTTAATTTTTCCCTCACAGATTGAGAATCAGGACTTTCCCAACTGGAAACATATCAGCTTAAACGTGGGTTGCCAACAACAGAAAAAATTAAGTTACAATTTGAAGAATTAAAATAATTTTCCTTCAAAATCACATGTGAAAGTAATATTTTTTTTAAACCTTCCTCATGTGTCCTTGTTGTATATGACCTAAAAGCTACATGACCTTGAGCTGAGCAGTTGGTACTTTTATTAGTCAGTACTTTCAACTATAATTCTCATTTTTATGAAGAAATCCCATCCTATTTAAATGGAACAAATTGCAAAACTAACTAAAAAGAAAAGAAAAAACCTTGAGAAAGCTCAGCTCTGCCACTCCTGGGCATGCTGTAAGCACAGAACTCCTCTTCTCCTCTTCCAGCTGCACACAAGGAAAGAAGGGAGCCTGGCAGTTACTGAGTGATTTACTGGAAATCAAATTGACGCACGAGAGTTTCCAGAGACTTTTAGTTGTGTATGTTCAAATGAAAGCCCATGCAGGGGTTTTGGGTGTTTGGCTGATTGATTTTTCCATGGAAGTAATTTAAAGTTGACGGTTTGAGCCATTTTCATTCTTTAATTAAAGCTTAATGATGGTGGAAGGAAGGGAAGACTCTGCCAGCCTGATAAAAGTAGCATGGATAAGTCTGTCTGGAAGATACCCATCACAGCATAAAAGTTGCATGCACTGGGCAGCCTGCAGCACAGTAGAGAGGTTGTCACTATCATATAGCCACTAATTTCACATGGGGAAACCCCCAGGACTGATTTTGACCTTACAGACTCCAGTGGCCTCCAAGCAGGAATGTAGCCAGGGGAGAATGGAACAGCGAAGAGGCCAAGGCAGACGGAGGAATGGAGCCAAGCAGTCCAAGTTCTTACACCCAGGAAGGAAATACATAAGATTTAAATCTCATGCCTTACGGATTCATGGCATAAACCCATATTTTCAGGGAATATTGATGGAGGACTGGCTGCAGCATTTCGAACTCTTGAGGAAAAAGAATGTTAGGAGAGAGATCCGACCAGCCTGCCTCCAGCTGCTCCTCTCCTTAGTGTCCCCAGCAAGAGAATGAGCACATATTGTACCTTCCAGGGGATCTGTAAGCAGAAGGTAAGCAAGGCTTTGGAGCATTGTTGTTACTATTAGGAACACATTTTTAATTCAGCCAGAGAGATTCCACCATTTCAGAATTAAAAAGTGTCTCCCACACCTGGATGGGATAAGATTCACATTCCTGTTTCTCCATCTCTTTCCTTTCTGATGTTCCTCCTCTGAACAGGATCAATTCCTAATCTCACAGCCAGCTTTGCATGCAACACTTACTCTTCCAGTTTGCATCCTTTTGTCCTCCTCTTCTTTTACTCTCAAGCTTCCCCTTCAGCTCCAGCTTGCTTCCTGTCCCATATCACCTTCCCCCATCTCCCATATCCTCCATGCAGTCCCCAGCTCCTTCTGCTGCTGCGGGACCAAGCAGTGCTGGAAAACGTCCTCCTCTGCCTTGGGATATAAAATGTCAGGTTTAGGAGGGCTGGTGGGCCCTGGAGAAATTTGCAGGAGCAACTCGTGCATGCCTGCCTGTGGGTGCAGAGAGACCCAGAGCCATGAATCTGTACTCCCTCTGGATTTGGAAGATTTTGGGGGTAATTTTGGGAGAAATTAATTGCTTAGAAAACATCTGTTACCATACAATATCAGAATAGAGCAGGAAAAAAGGAAGCTGCTCACCTCAAATTGTGTCATTTTATAAGCTGCCACTCCTAGTTTTTGCAGCAAAACAAAGAAAGTCTTGTTGGGGCAGTGGGCACCACTTCCCCTGCAGCTGGTGCTGGAGGTGGAATAGCTTTCCTTGCCAGTTGTGGGCTACTTCACAGATGTCCTTTTGTTCCCCTTTCACACTAGCCACAATTTCCTCTTAAACTTTAATCCTCTCTCCATTTTAATGTATGTAAATGTATGCCAAAAATCAAGTCAGAGTTACAAGATAGAGCAAGTTACTGGGGTGGGGGTGGGAGGGAGGGATGGAGGCAAGGAGGCAGTGGAATTTCTTTGTTAGTACAAATGTTTCATGGATCAAAATAGTTTAGAAAAATATCCAAAAGCAATGAATGAAGTGCCTTTATTATCCATGCTAACCTGTGGGAAAAGGGAACAGCTGAATTTTCTATTCTGCACTATTTACATGAAAAGGGCTCTCAATGTAAGGAAGAAAGCATCTGCTTGTCCTGCCCATATACCAGGTTTCAGCCAATGTGCTGATGGAGGAGAGACTTTCCCTCTCCTGGGATTCCTCAGTATTCCCATTCTCCTAGGTCCAGGCCTGCATTCAACCACAATTCCCATGGCTGCTCAAGTTCCATGAGCAAATGCTTGGAGAACCAGTTCTCAAAAGAAGCAGATGCACATAATATTCTCCAGTAACAGATGAGGCCCATAACCTCTATCTTTCCCACTTCTGAATAGAAACTATTTCCTATTGCCCCAAGTATATCAGCCAAAACTCACTGTCACCATATGTGGGTGCAAAGTAGTTGCATTCAACGAGTTTCTGTCCCCTCATCTTTGTGTAGTGCTTAGCTTTCCTCACAAAAATGAAAACTAAGGTAACTGCTGGGATTTGAGGCTCTTGGAAAGCTTACTGTGCAGTTCACATGCATCTACTCTGTGCTTTGTCTCCTTTCCTTTTAATGACACCTAGTTGTCTCTGTCATCCACACTTCTCCCTCACCTCCCTTTTCTCCTTTGGTCGATGTCCTCATAGCCACTTCTGCCATCATGTTCTGCTGTCCTACTGTCTACTGGTCTTTCTCTTTCCCTCAGTCCCTGAAGTCCTGCTCATTTGTGAATATCATGTAAAAAAAAAAAATCTCAGTGCTACCTAAATTGTAATTTTGAAAACCTCAGTAGTAACTTTTTAATAGAAAGGGATATTTTGGTCCCAGAAATGTTGGGTTCTACTAGAGAATAGGGAAGAAGAGGGGGAGATGAAAAGCATGGTTTAAATTGGTTGTTTGTTGGTTCAAACTGAAAAACATACACCAGGAGATCTTCTTCTGGGTCCTTTGTGTAGAGCTCAGCATAGCAGGGGATTTTCTTTACAAAGTGGTGCATACCTTTATGAAGAAATACAACCAAGCCACTGTGCTGTTTTGGTCTCACTGCCTGCTAGGTTTACCCCTGTAGTTCCATCACATACAGATCTGTTACAGTTCCCTCTTGTTCGTATCCTGCTACTCCCTTGGGCCATCAAGATTGGAGCATGAACACTCACTGCTAGCAGGTTGGGAGTGCTGGTTCAGTCTCTATAGGGCTGACACAGCAGTTGTCACTGATATGGTATCATCTGACCTTTAAAGTCCTGGGGGCTTTGGGCATTCAGCATATGCTTTTGCTGGCCAAAGGAAACCTGAAGCATTCTGGCCAGGATGTATCTTACTAATCTCCTTTTAAAAAATTTGTGGATTACGTTAAGATTTTTGAGTAGGTGCATCAGATGATATCTGAATGTCTTAGCATCTTTTAACATAGTCATTCACTCTGAATGCCTCAGTGAGGTAAACCAGGGCTATCACTTCTCCTATTCAGAAATGGAGAATAAAAGTGTAGAAGGCTAAACTGGTTGCCTGATTTAATCACCCATAGGAAGTCTCTAACAGGGCCTGAAGTAAGAGACAGCTCTATGAATTGCTCTGCCACCTCTTTCATGAATCCATTGTGATTTCTTAGACAAAAAGCACAGGCAGACCTTCTGGATGCAAAAAAAAAAAAAATGATGCCTTTTCAAAAAGTACAGATATGAAAAAAGTTTTAGATAAGGATAACAAAGGGGAAAGGGTCCCAGCCAAACTATGAATGCCCAATCGGGGGGAAAAAATTCCATAATTTAGAAAAAAACCAAAACAAACAAAACCCCCCAAAACTAAACAAAAAACAAAACCCCAAACAAACAAAAACCCCCAAAACAAAAACAAACAAACAAAAAAACCCCCAAACCACCACCAACAATAATGAAGAAAAAAAAAACAACCTGACAAACTATTTCAAGTATGTGTCTATTGTGTCTATAGGTATCAACATGCTGTTCTGTCAGACCTCTCCAATATCACACACTGTAACTTCTGATTTTGGGTCACTCACTTGTTCTGAGTGACCCAAGCTTATGAGAAGATATTTTTGAGGTAGACCAGGGTAGGAAGACAGGCAGGGTTGCTGTTTGGGTGTTCTTGACTCCTGCTCTGATGTTCCCCTAACCCTGTTATGTGATAATGCCTTTCAGAACAACTATGGTCTTGTAAAAAACATCTTCACTCTATTTGGGAACGAAAACTATATATCCAAGACTTCCATAAAGAAGCTTATAAACAATTTTAATGAAGGCTTGGTAGCTGCAAGGCTACGTGAATGAGTTACATTTGCATATAAAGGCCATGCATAAAGCCAAGACCCAGGAAGTAAATATTCTCATCTTGAAGCTTGCTCACAACAAACTTCAGATTCTGGAGTGAGATTTCTGATGCTAGTACAAAAAACTGCTGAGCCCAGTTCTTTGTTGGAAGATCAACTCCAGAGCCCCGCCAAATCCAGAGCCCCGCCGAAACCCTAGTAAACATCTCTGAAGAAACAAAGGTGTGTGGGATAAGTCCTGATGCTATTCTTGAAGGGCGGATGAGCAGTTTCTAAGGTAGCTGTTGCATGAAGTATAAGATCAGTGCATCCAGTAGTTGCACTCCTTGGTAGCCCTGGATATGTTCTGCAATTCAAGGAGAAGTTACTGCAGATGGACTTATGCATACCCATGGAGCAAGGTATAGTGCTCAAACTATAGGCGCAGTATACGTGCATGCCTGCTGTTCCAAAGTTCTGTCACTTGACCTACACAGAATATTTTTAAACTTTAGTTTTTGGCTGATAAGTATTTCAATTTTGGTTTTTGCTGAGAGAACCTCTTTTTTTATTTTATTTTTCAGCAGGAAGGCAAATCATCTTTGAATACTGCCAAATATAACAAACATCTACAGATGGGTTGGTCTGCAGCTGGAGGCTTTAACTTCATAGTATTTATTTGAAATATCAAAGCCAGCAGAGCAAGGCTAAAACATAGTGGGCACAATTCACAATGTTTTGGCTCTTGAGCAAATAGCAGTTGAACTTAGAGGTTGGGTTTTTTTTCTTGCTGAAATGAAATTTATGCAGATGTGCTTTGCACTAAATTCATTAACAATTACATCCTGGTGCGGTTTTCATATTTTTGTAAGGGATCTGCATAAGCACTAATTAGATCTAAAACAATGTTACTGTGCAAATTACAGTGCTGATTGTTCAAGTCGCCTTACATTCTGCATCTGCTTTGCGACGATGCTAACATAGGTGCATGCAGTACAAATGCCAGCTTTTTACATTTAGTAGGACGATTTATTTAAAAGATAAGATTTAAATATCTCAGAGATGCTTTTAGGTAATATTGTAAAGTAAAATAAATACTAATGCTAATAAGTTGCATAAACTAATTGCCATTTCATTAGTCCAGAGTGATCTTCTCTGAGGCACATCCACATTCCATTTGGCAACAAGTACCAACTGGGTATAGCTAAATGAAAGCAGTGCTTTGCAAAGATTTCATTCTTATTTGAATGGGGGACATACAAGAGAAAACATCTCAGTTCTGCTGCTTCAAACCATGGAAATGAAATCATTGACTTGCTTATTCAACCTCAGTTCCAGATAACACATGGTGGTGAAAGGCCACCAAGAATACAATCTATTTTTAAGGAAACACTAGTACTTCATCACTCCATCTGTAATGCCTCCAAGTGTGATAAGGCAGCATTAAGCTTTAAATTCAGTCATTGTGCTGCTCTCTTTATTAATTTCAGTGCAATTTGAAAAAGCAGTACAATAGAATGAGGTTTAAGATGTCATGATGACATTCATGTACACAATGAATGTGATACTGTCAGGCCAAATTCAATTTAAGGAGAACTCATCTATGGTTGTCAAGTATTGGAAGGGGCTGCCCAGGGAAGTGGAAGGTATTTAAAAGATGTGTAGATGTGACACTTAGGAACATGTTTTAGTGGTGGAGTTGGCAGTGTTGGGTTAATATTTGAACTCAGTGATCTCAAGGATCTTTTTCCAATCTCAATGACTCTGTGATTCTGTCATAAATATCTTGTCTCCCAACCAGCTATACCTTCACTCAGAATACTAACCAAGCACCTGGACATGCCAGGAGTGTCCTGGTATGCCTGTCTACCCCAGCCTTCCTTGCAGGTGGAAGCAGTACCACTAGACCAGTTCATGTGTGTGAACTCAAAGGCACTGTACTCAAACTCACCGTCTTAATCACAATTTTTGTACTAGAGCACAGATAATGTCTCCTCTCACTGGGCTTTCTACAGCACTGATGGGAAAATAGCATAAGTGGAAAACTTATGAGGGTTTGCTTTTTATGGTAAATACTGGAGGGATTTTGGCAGCCCAAGAGAATTACCTGAGGGACTGAGGCAGAAGTTATGCCTCACTGTGGGAGATCCACAGGCTAGAAGTACCACATGTACCAAAGCATAACAATTTTCCTGGTTCCTTGTTTACTTGCACTTAAGTACTTCTGTTCATCTATCCACTCTAGCTCTTCTTGAGCAAAACAATTTAGCTTTCATCTAACTTATAGATTCATGCACCTCACATCAAGAATGACAAAGTAGAACAGAACTCTGGAAAAGAAGGGGAGACGGTAAAAGCAAAAAAATTAATGGTGTAAAAGAGGCTGAATAGGGATGATCTCTTCTGAAATAAGACTACGCTGTTAGATGGCAGGTACAAAACACATGAAAAAAGATTCACTGCCTTGATACATAGCATGTAGTTTAGCTAGAGATGGTCTGCCACAGGAGGCTGAAAGTTTATGTAGGCTTATGAAGCAACTGGACAAAATCATACAAGAAAATAAAATGCACTGAGGACTCCAAGATACCACCTCCGGCTCAGAAGGTCACTGAGCTACAAATTGCTGAATGCTAGGGGACTATTATGTGGGGATGTTTCACTATATGCTTCTCTTGCTCTTATAGTCTTCCCACAATGTATTTTGGTCACTGCTCAGCGCAGAATATTTGTCGAGATGGACACTTGATCTGACACAGCATGGCTCTTCTCGTGTCCATCATACCCTCTGTCAACCATGGAACTTGCAATACTGAACTTCAAACATTTACTGCATAGTGACTTTTGTCTCATTTCCTTGGATACATACATGCTTTAGGCATAAAAAACAGGCATTGTTTTGAGTACACTATGGAGAGGACTCATGCTAGCCCATTCCAAATACTTCCATCAAATATGTTGCTCAGCAGATATTCTCTGCTTCATTTCCCCTATGTCCTGGACCATAAATTGGGCAGGACTCTGGAGTGTAGATCTAATGAAGATATCTCAGGGAGCACCTCACTCTTTACTGATTAGAAAGAGAGTTTGGGGAGCCTTTTAAAATCAAATTAAAGTTAGTATTAGTGGATAACCCTCAGTTTTATATTTAGAACTGTCTTAAATGCCTGAATCCTACAGACTTTCATGAGCAGGGCTATCAACATGCCTAATCTCTTTGGATTTAGGCTCTGCAATCACTCACATGCAAATCTTGTGTGTATGTTTGAAATAAAAGAAGTTGGAATAATATTAAAAATAAAATTAAATATAGTAGCATGCTTAGATGGTAGGCATTTTTCTGCTTATTTTATGAAAGTGCAGTAGTCTCCTAAATTTAATTAAGCCAGTCTAAGGACATGATGAAAGGGTTCTTTAACATAAAAGACTTTGAAGTTTCTAGAAAAGAGTGAGGTATATACCTCTGAATAAGGGAATCCCATAAGATTTCTCTGTGCTGAAATTAAAGTGCAAGCTCTTACCTCAAGGATGCTATTTCCATCATCTCCAGGGTATTATTAGCTTTTGCAGCACATGCTGCTGTGAATTACACTGCATTGCCCACACAGGCCGAAAGGACAGAGAAAGAGAGAGGATCCAAGTAATCCGTAGGAACATGTTGATGTAAGGCTGGGGGTATGTGCATCACAGTCTCTCTCTACCCATGTACCAGAGGACATTTTTATTGTGTGGTCTCACCTCCTACCTTAAACACATGCCGGCTATTCTTTCCTTCATTTCACAATTTACACGAGGTCAGTGTTAATAGAGGTGGGAGACAAATTCTGGCTTCTCACATGTCACATTTAGCCATTTTTTCAAGCTCTGAGACTCCAGCAGCTGCTTTCCTTTAATCAAGAAAAGACTCGGGAGTCTGGTTCTCCAGTAAGTTATTGATGCATTGCCAAATACTTGCGGAATCTATCACTTAATTCTCTGTCAGATTCTCTTCAGTAGCTAGCCTATATAAAACACATTAGTTGCTTCCCTAAGAAGTATTTATCTGCTAAGGTAACTGAAAGTTTGTGGTTTAAATCTGCATGATGACATGTGCTCTTGTCTTCTTTTCAGTTTTCCTTTTTTAAACCTTCCTGCTTACATAATGAAATAGCATCCTTCGCACAATTTTTGCTACTAACCCCATGCAAATCTAAGGGTTTGGTTCATTGGGGAGGAAAACTGAAGCTGGTGGCAGTTTGGTCCTTTGTCACATGTTCCACTTGCTGGTGTTACACCTTGACAAAGCTGAAAGGTGAGAAGCAGATTTTTTCCTACTACATGGGGCACATTTATGCTCCAAGTCTCCTGCAGTTGCTCCTGACTTGCTTTATCTAAAACTTAATGATTTCTGGAGGATTATCCTAGCTCAAGAAATCTTCTTGAGACCTAATTACTGTAATGGCATTGGGGTGCTTTCACTGGCTCCCTGGAAAAATCCAGTTATTACCACCAAGCAGCAACAGCACGCACATATTGCAAGGTGGCAGAACTCTTGTGTCATGAATGTAATACAGAAACATTTGCCTCCAGCTCAGACACATTCTGTCAGAGCATCCTCAACGCATCTCTCCTGAGGAGTCAGATCTGACACTTGGAATGGCTGGCTGTCTACTCATCCACCCACTTCTTCTCAGGGTTTCTCTTTGCCTAGCAGGAGTGGGTACAGGGTTCACTGAGAACCCTGAAAGTAGGCTATTAAGTGACCTAGATTATTGCAGGGGGGATGCTATTTCTGTGCTTCTCGGCCTGTGTGCTTATGTTAGTCCCTTTGTCTCTGGGGCAGTCTCTACCTAGCAGGAAATCTGGTAAGGGGAGTAGAAGATGTATTAGGGAGAACAGGCTATCTAGAGAGAGGAGAGGAGATGATGCTGAATAAAAATAATGGACCTGAGGAATAACTGAAATACAAAAAATGCAGTTGAAATCCAATCCTTTCTTATGTTTGTGGCTTAACATGTGTCAGTTGGCACATTAACAGTAGCATATGGGTTGCTCTGATGTGAGTTACTGCATACAGTATGTTATGTTCAGGCCTAAAATGTGTAATTCTTTTGGATTAGTGTTGGCAGATTTCAGTGTGCAGCATACAGTAAATGTTCATAAATTTAATATATTTATAAGCTCTTCTGTGGAGCTCATTGTCGTCTGATCTGAGAACGGCGCAAGCAGCTCTGCACAGCACAGCACTGGTAACTCGAACTTCCTTTACCGAGGTAAGGGATGCCACACGGTGTCTGCTGCAGGGCTGAGGGCAGAGCCTAGACTACCTCCTGAGTTCAAGCCAAATGACTTAAATTACTTGATCTCTCTCCTTGAGATTCCTAAAGGGAAACCCCCATATTGCTAAAGAAAACACACATTTGACAGTGAGCTGGTGGCAGGTAATGTAGATTTAGTGCTTTCCACCATGCTTTTCCTCTTGGCACTATAGTTAAAACAGAGTACCTTCCAGGTCACTTCCTTGCAGCTCATCTCACCATTCCTACAAAAACCAGTCTGAACACAGAAGATACTGCCTGAGAATGTCAATTTTTGTGGAACATATCAACAAATAAGCACACTCCATGTGAGCTCTGTCCAGCAGGACAGGAGCCAGTGCTTCTCCAGAAACAAGGCGGACAAGTTAGATTTTGCTTCCTGGCTCCCACTCTAGGGAGGGTGGCAGGTGGTAGGGAGAGGGTGCATGCAATCACTCTCCCTGACCAAGGCTGAGTAAGGTCTCATTAGGTGTGCGAGTATCTAATGGTTTTAAAACAAAGGAATGCAGACAAATTCTGTATTTCTTAAAAGCTCATTCTAACAGTCTCTTTGTTCATTCTGTGCCCTGAAATTATTGGTAGCCCCATGTTCTCGGTGAAGTGGGAAAGCTCTGGCTGTGGTCAGTTCCCATGGGTCTTTGTCTCATCAGCAGAAGGGCTAAGTATCATCAGGAGAACAAAATCTTTGGCAGAGAATATCTAGAAAGTGCAACACTATTGCTCAGCGTTGCAATATGTTTGTTCATTTGGCTGGGGCAAGGAATATTTTCTAGAGATGTGCACAATGTTTTTTCAGCCTTTAGCTAAAACTGGTCAATCTGAATTTTGCGCTTTGAAAAACATGTGACTCCCCGTCAAGCTGGCTGCTAGTAGGGACAGATACACAAGAAACTTATACATCGTGGTACTTCTAACATTTTGCAATGACTAGAGAAAAAATAAGACCAACTAGTAGAAAAAAAGGATGAAAATCATTTTTGTTAGCAAGAAAATGCAATCTAAGAATGAAAAATCACCACATAAATCTGTAAGAAATGCTAGAATTGAGCATTTTGTCCTGGCTCTGGGTCACAGTCCAGCCTCTTCACTAAGAGCTACTTTGGTGGATGTGAGCTCTTTGTGTCACACAGGAAAGACCTGGAAGGTTTCCCCACCTGCCCTGGTGCCTGGTGCCTAAGTCCAGAACAGTGCCAGAGACTGAGCAAGCAGATAGAGAAAATGGTAAATCCCCAGAGGCACTTCCCACCTGGGCTACTGGGGAACACTGTACTCAGGGGCTGCAACTGGCACTCACCCCCCAAGGGTAGCCCAGGTGAGGCTGTGACTTGATCAGGCATTTGCCCATTTCCAGGATCCCCAGGATCTAGAGAGCAGGCTAGCATACAGCCATCCCTCTGCATCCTCAGCTGCACCTATGGAGCAAGTAAAGCCCTGCAGCAGTTGTGGTAAATATACAAGACAAAAAGAAGAGAAAACCAAAACCAGAAAGCAAACAAATTTGTTTCTAAAACTGTGATATATAACCAATATTTTCAGTAATGATTAAATCAGGTATGAAGATGGCAGTGGACAAGGTTATGTAGCTTGATAGTCTGCTTGCTTTCCCTCATTACTTTGATTTTTGGCAGAGTTTGTTTATATTATTACAGTGATTAAATGCATGCTTTTTCTTCTGAAGCCCACTTGTACCTGTTCCTCCTCAAAGCCTCACTGTGACTGTCTTAACAGCTCTGAAAACAGATTTCTCACTTTTGGTTCTTATTTTGAAAAAAATAAAAATAAAAAAATTACCAGCAATGATTTTTTAACAATGAAAACTTGTGTTTTTCTTCGTATTAGTAACTAAAACCTGCTTATCAATATCAAGTCAGACAAATATTCAATCTATGACTGAAAAGAACAGTGTTAACAGGGCTAGTTTTTAAACCCGTGGCGCACTAGCTAGCCTTCAATCCTCTTTAAACTGGAAAAAAACTATAATATCTTCAAAAAAATGGGTGTGATTGAAGAGGAGAAG
This sequence comes from Corapipo altera, assembly GCF_003945725.1. NCBI lineage: Eukaryota > Metazoa > Chordata > Aves > Passeriformes > Pipridae > Corapipo > Corapipo altera. Next base: position 5,648,654 of record NW_020884923.1, read on the forward strand.
AATTATTACTCAAAACAGCCAAGTGCTACTGAAAGAATAAAGTGTACCTGCACAACATGTACTGCATTGCATGGCACAAGATGGCTTTGTTAAACAGGAAGCAAACTTCAGCTTTCCTTCTTCCTCAAAGGAATGGAGAGATAAGGCAAAATGAAAGTAACTGAGAAGCCAGAGGAAGCACTGGCTGCCTATGGGGCAGTGCAGCTCCGTGCCTGGATGCGGGAATGACATCGACCCCCCTGGGCTGAGGAAACTATGCTTTTTGCTTGCTTTGCTTTTTGCTTGCTTTACCTAGTTTTAATTGCAAAAGGTCTCCCCAGGCAAACACGCTTTCTGGTGTGGTTTGTTCCTGTTTGGTTATCTCCTCATCCAACCAGCATCTGCTGTATCCTCAGGAGTGTGTGGAAGCTAGAGGGCATAGAGGAAGCAGCTCTGGCACCTCCTTCAGAGCCAGGATGAATACAGCTGTCTGGAAACAGGCAGCCCTTGCTTTCTGATTGTTAGTCTTGCTACTTCACGTTGCTGACTGGACCTGAGTAACACTGGCCAGCTCCTGACAGACACCCAAAGCAGCATGGGGTCTTTGTAGTGGAAGTACAAACACGAGTTGGCACCTGTTCTCATTTTCTAGCTTTCTCCCCTCCTCCAACTGAGGCTTCACTTGCCCCTCTCTGATGATATTCACTAAGCTCACTTCTTCCATCATGAGTGGAAGTCTTCAAGGTCAGATTGGATGGAACTCTGAGTAATCTGGTCTAGTGGCAGGGTGTTTAGAACTAGACGATTTTTAAGGTCCCTTCCAACCCAAGCCATTCTATGATGATTCTATGATCATTTCTCAGTGGATTAGAATATGAAACCTACCTGAAAATGGACTGGGCTCACCAGGCACAGACCTGGCATGAGCAGCCATATAAACCACATTGGGATGAATCTTGCATGCCTGGTTGGGATCTGGTGACTACAGCACTAGACACTTTCCGCTTCACCTCCTTAGTTCTTGGGAGGAGCTGTGAAAACAGCACCCTAAAGCCTCTGCACATCTACAAACCCACTTTTCTAGTAGTGTTGTTTAAAAGGGTGATGTGCAATGCTAACAACCGCAGTCTGCCATCACATTTGCCTGAGTATACTGGAAGTGTTCTCCTCGTTTCTTGTGGGTGCATCACTCAGTGTTAGATATGAGTTCACAATGTGACATAGGAGTAAAACATCCCCAGCGACACCAAGACCAGAACAGACCAGATAAACTGCTGCTGACTCTGAAGTGAGCTCCTGAAACTCTAGGTACATAACTGAGGCTCAACATCAAAGAACTGATAAACCAGAGAAGAATCTACAACTGCTCACGGGCTTGGAAGACCTAATTCTGGGGGAAATACTGAAGAGGAAAGTGGAAAAGTGCTATATGCTCATTAAATTTAGGGTATAAACCTGCTAATGTTTTAAAAGTATATGGGTATACTTTTGGGTATACATGACACTAAGAGAAAAGGTATTTTCACCAAAAATCTGACAAAACTCTTTTTATTTTTACTTACAAAATCACCCAACAAAGAGCCAGCAACTTAGATTGGGCAAAACACTAAAAATTAACTACACCTCCATCTGCAACAGGAGGGTTGGGAGAATTCAATACATCTTTCTAGCTTTATTTTATTACTCAAACAGTAGAAAATCAAATTAAGTTACTGCTGAAGTAGTTATTTGAACAATAATATTCCATTTCCATTACTTTTGACTTTTCAGAAATTTCTGCTCTGGATTGAAACTTGCTGTGATGACCATTAAACCAAAACAACTTGTTTGAAAACCCCAGCAAACCCTCCTTTCTTTCAGTCAACAGAACTGGAGGAAAATAGGTACTTTTGCTGGTACACATACACCTGTATCCATACCAAAAGTGGTTGAAATGGCAAGTAAAAAGGTGTTCTGATGTGCAAACTTAAGAGCGTTTTTGAGGAAGGAGCAGGGGGTGATGTGGAGGGGTGTCTGTAGATGGAAGAAAGTGCTGTGTACCTGTTTAAAGATCCCAAGTGTTGCATCAGATATACTTGTAGGACACTGAAGCATAGCCAAGAGATTTGTGTGGATGTATTTTGGGATAAAAAGGGTAACCAGTTTTATGGGATGATCTCCCATATATATAGGAGTGGGTAGCACTAACACAGAAAACTGGAGTATCAGACAAAGCTCATGAAGCACGTATGTGTTCACAGGCACATTCACAAGGCAGAATAAGCATTTGTGGATGAGGATGTAAAACATAAAGCTCTTGCTTATGGTATTGTGGTTTCAGGATTTTCGCCTGTAAGTAAGAACTTAGGAAGGTTGCATTTTTTCCCCCTTCCCTTAAATGAAGGGAAGAAACTTGGGTCAATTTGTGATGAGGTAAGGGAACAGATTAAGTCTGCAGTGGGTTTTCTCTCCCCTCCTTTTCTCCTGAGTGGCATAAAAAGGAGCCTCCATATTCCTCTCCCACATGCTGTCCTGAATTTCTCTCCTTTCCTCAACACTTAACTTTTTCTTGGAATGCCTTTACGTGCCAGATGACAGCAAGTTACTGTGCTAATTGCTTTATTCTTCAATAAGGACATTTACTATACCAAACTCCTACAATACTTATGTGTAAATTAGAATTTGGCCTTGGAACAGCCCTCTTTCAACAATTAAAAAGCTTTCTTGAATGGATAGCTTTGTAGATTAAAAAAAGCTTTGTCTTGGATAGATTTTTTTCCCTTTCTCTTTCTTTTTTCAGCATTAGTGCCTGTTTTCACCCTTATGTACCCTTATCAGCCAAGACTAATAAGTCTTACAAAATTTCTCTTGTTTATGAATAAATCTGCATTCACATCTATTCTGTGATATGGAATTATGGAGCCTGCGTACAAATTCCCTTCTCTAAATCACAGTTGTCTTCAAATTTATAAGCTGAAGTTTTAGACAAATATTTATCAACCTGTCAGCTATTCTGAACAGGGTTGCAGCTGCATGGTGAGCACAGAGAGCCATGGGGAATAAAAGAGGAACTTACCACTTAGTTCTTTTTGCCCAGAGAAGAAAGGATAATTTTAGTTATACTTTGATAGCTTGCAACAATAAAAACAAAATGAAGCCACAGAAGAAAACTGTCATGTTACACCCCTTCCATCTGGCCTGTGCTACACACCCACATATCCCGTCATTCTACAAATTAATCTTTCACACATTTTTAACAAAAAAAAGTGTTAATGTTATAGAAGAGAAAATAAGGTAAACAGAGAGCTGTGTAAAAATACATTAACATTAAAATATGGTGGCAGTTATGGATTTTCTTAATTGAATAGGAGAGTAAATATTCACATCAAATCAATGCCAATGGCATGCAAATTAAAGCTGCATTAGGGCAGCCTTGATATAGGCATTACCATTTTTGACACTTCTGTGATTTAAAATAATGTGCAGTCTTTATTCGTGAATTTTTTTCTCTTTTTTTTTATGTTATCTTTGAGTGGGTAATTTGCCATTACAGAGCAAAATCCTTCTCCTGTGCCCTCTTATGTTACACTACCTTATTTTCTTCTTCTGCCTGGACAGCCCTGTGAACGTTGGCTCAGCTTAATTTAGGGCTAATATTGAAGCTTCCCCATGGCAGGACAGAACTCTTTGAGCAGTTGCCTTCAAACCGTATCTGACCCCACAACACAGCTAAATACCTGTTGAAAGAGTCAGAGGAAAGGTGCCTTTGATTCACTGTGCCAGGTCCTACAGGCATCCCCCTCTCCTAAGCTCTGTGCCTACCTCTTCCCCAAGATCTTTCTACCATGTTCTGTCAAAAATTGCTCTAAAAGAGAAGAAAAAAAGCTAGGCCCCTAGCAGCTTGAAGAGGAGAAACCTCACAGGGCTATATGGCTCCAGAGGTGAAAGTAGGAGCTATGAAACTTGCTGCATGGCACAAAAATCAACTCCACTCTGCAAGGAAGTGGGACCGATGGATCTATATGGGATAGAGATGAAGGAGTACACAGTCGATATGATAGCAGCAGCTGGTGAGTAGAAGTTGTACCATAGTGTGGACTATGCAGATATTTCCTCCTGAACGACCAGAGGCAGCAGCAGTCAGACATGTGCAGCCTCCACTCCTATAGCACTTCCCTTCATTTGGAAGCTTCTCACTTCCTTGGCACTTTTCCAGTCCTCGTCAATCACTAATGCTTCTGCATGCTGCCTCCAGATTCTATAAAGATGGCTCCACAATCACAGCACCGTGCCCCCAGAAGAAGTTATATGCACAGGCCTGCTCACACATCAAGTACCAGTCTGTGGCCCAAAGTGCTCTCTTTCCCCTCACAGGGCAGGAGAGGGGTCTGATGGACCACAGAAAGTGAGTGCAGGAGGAAAACAAAGAGCAATGCTATATCACCAATTTGACTGTCCACTGTCAATCCATACAGACTCAGGAGGGGACTAGCTTCTTCTACAGTGTACATGCCCAGCCAAAAGCTCTAAAGCTTAAGAAAGACTTAAGAAAAATTTGAACTTTTCAAAAACAAAGTCCCAGTAAAGAGAGTCTGTAGCAGAACTCATGCAACTGAATGTTATACAAAGCTAAGAGCCAGCATTCAGGTTTTCTTTCTGCTCTTCAACGCATTCCAGGAAAATCAGGTACAAGTCATTTGCAGGTTCACACTGCCAGTGTTACCTGTCTCAGATGTTGCTCATCAGAGTCCACACAAAAGGGGCTGTAGTAAGGACAGCAAAACTGCCACAGCTTAGGAGATTTTAACTCAAAAGAGAGTCTGAGAACCTTTGTTTCACAGGGCATCATGCTAACTTGGATGTCCAGCAAGATTAGGACAGAGGAGTCTGTGAGGAGCCTTTTCTGCTTTGGTCTGGTGAGCCCTATCTCATTCACCAGTGCTGATGTGACTGGAGAGAAAGGGAACAGGGGCTGTGAGGGCGTATGTTTTCGGTTTCAGTGGCTGTCTTGTACCGAAGCAGAGAGCTCTGAAGGTTGTCTCTAAGTTTCTCACAGGCACTGAAGACCTCATTTATATACATAAACCGATTTCCTCCCTTTTACTGCCTAATTTCTTCTAACCTTAGCTTTACCTCTGACTCCCATTTTCCTTTTATTTCTCCTCAACTCTCTTTCCACCTCCCTCCCTTATCTTTTTCTTTCTCTTTTAAAGATTTTCTTCCCCGCATTCCCAGGTGGTGGGCATGGGGGTTTTGGGGGTTTTCTTTCTTTGTTACAGGGAAATAGGGAACTTCAGAGTTAGGACACCAGGATGCTGAGTTCTTATAGCAGCCTGACTCCTATTTACTACCTAAAAAAATCCACCTCATGGTCCCATCTCTGCTTTTTAATCTGAAGAGCTGAGAGGATAAATGCCAATTTCAAAGACAGTTGGCTGTAATAGTTAATGTTTGTGCAACACTTCACACGTCTAACTATTGTATCCAGTCTTCACCACCAGAAAGATGCAGAGCTGCTGCCACTGCCTCCCAGACTGTCTGTGAGCGTGATGATTAATGAGCTCACAGCCCTATTTTGCTGTTGAAGTTAATGTTGCTTCCTGAGGGCAACACGCCTGATGAGAGAATTTGCAGCAGTCCATACGCTATATTGATTCAAAATGCCACTGTATGTTTTAATTAGCTTTTAACCATTAAAAAGTGGGGTTGGAAATTGAAATGGCACATATGCTTATGCAGCACATGTCTGTATCCAAAAGGTGAGCATTAGGTCGAGTTATCGACCCGTGTGCTGAACCACAACTGGCAGTTAAACCCCATTTTTTGTAGCAGTTAATACATTTCCATGGCTTTTCTTTTTGTTAGTTTTATGCCAAATATCCACTTACATCTATTTTCAAGCCTTGAGGAATGCATTTTTCACCCACCCACACTATCTTTTGAGAGTTATAACACGCTAGGAAAGTTTAATTTTGTGAAGCTGCGGTTTAAGAGCTAACGTGAGGGAGTGGGCTCTGCTCAGGCTGGTGAGAAAGTGGTGTGTTGGGATGAAAGGCTGCACTGCAACTCCTCTTTTGCACCACCAAAGAGTTTTGATTAAGTCATTGATAAAGTGCTCATTATTTCCTACCTTATACTGTACTTTTCCTTCATCCTCTTGATAGCAAAGGGCTGGTTGAAATCATATCCGGATCAGTTGGATTTTTTTTTTTTTGAGAGCTCATGGAGGACAAGTAGTGTATTTTTTCCTTCAAAGAGGATTAAAAGAGAATTTTGGGCCAATTACCAAACTTAATGATTAAACATATTAAACCACCTAGAAGAAAACAAGGAGATGAACATTGGTCAACACTGATTTATCACAAATGAAACATGTTAAACAAATCCAGTTCCTCTCTGAAATAGGTTAAGAGGTCTTGAAAGAAGGGGAGGTAATTGACACTATGTCTTGCCTTCAGCCAGACTGTTTGCCTTGCCCTACTTGATACACTTGACTAAACCAGGGAACATACTCAAAGCCAAAACTAATCAGTGGTGGCAAGAGTGGCTGAAAAGCCATGCCCAAGGGATTGTTACCAAAAATTCACTGCCAAACTGAAGGACTATATTGAGCCCAGTTCTCTAGATAGCTGACCTAGATTTGATACAACTCAATCTTTTTGTTAATGATACAGATAAACAGATTAAAAGTATAACTCTTAAATTTGCAGATGAACCAGCTTGGAATGAGCTACAAGTGCACCAAAGGAAAGAACCATTCAAAATGGTTCTGGCATATTGGAAAATGGACCAAAGATGCTGGGTGCATGGCAGATAGGATGAATGCAAAATTTTCTGCTTCAGTAGGAATAATAAACAGTGTAAATGCAGGATCCATAGCCAGGACATGGTTGTGAAGGTTGTGGACCAAACAGAAGATGAAAAATATGCAATACAACGTGACAAACACGACCTACAAGGAGCGTGGAGGGCTGTGTAATCTAAAGAAGACAAGGCTGGACAAGGTATGATGGCTGACCTCCAGTACATGAGCTATTAATGTATGAAAGAAATAAACTCTTCTACATGATCACCATGGGTAGGACAGAAGTAAGCTTCTTACGACAATACTTGTGAGAAGGCACCAGGAAAAATATTATCTCTGGAAAGGCTAATGGAGTAGTGGGAATGATCGCCTGGGTGGATGGTGGGATCTCCTTCACTGGAGACTTCCAAGAACAGGGTGGACCAGCATTTGTCAGAAACAGCCCAGATACAGATGATCCTGACAGTGATTCGGGCAGGGAGATGAACTAAGTGACCTCTTGAAATCCATTCAATCCTTTTTTAAAAAATTTTATTTCTATATTACCCATGAGAGGTACAGAACTGCTTTGTGCTTCAACTCTGCACCAGTGAAACAGAAGCATCAGGGGCCAAATTAAACAAATCAATGAAAATTACTCACATAGAGCTTGGCTGTCTCAAACTGGTTAATCACTTGGGGTTTGCAGCTCATACAATGTGCTGTGCCTGCTTTATCATCAAAAGCAGATATTTGCCAATCATTGTGTAGAGAAAATCTGACATTGTTGTCATGACTGAATGCTCTTAAACACATTTAAAAATTTACAGACTAGTTAGATGTAATGTATATTTAAAATTCTTGAAACCAGCAAAAGATCAGACTGAAGAAGGAGAGAAAGACGGTAGAACAGTGACACTGTGCAAGTTAGTTTAAATAAAGAATCTTATCAAATCTACTGACTACTTGTTCACATCTGTCCAAATATAACTTATGCCATATGTCCTACTATATAAGTCATGTTGGAGGTAGGACACTTCCCTAAGCAGCAATTCACTTCCTGAGTCTGCTCTATCTTCTGGAGAATAAAGAGGAGGGGGAAATGGTACATCACAGAAAAATCTAAGAAACAATCAAAGTAACCTTCTAAAAGCCTCTGGGAAATAAAAATCCTTTCTCTACCCTGACAGTATGGTTAGCTGAATCTTTTGTCTTCTTCTGTATTAGGAAAGGTATCATAGCTGATCTTACCACAAGCCATCAGCTGCCTTGGAGGAAATCAGATGCCTCAGTTTTACCTCCCCTTACCAAGGTGGTAATTACTGTCTTGCCAGTCACCTCAGTGACCATCCTCGCAACACAGAAACACAGCTCAGGTCAGACTCCCAGATGTGTCCAGTCAATCCCTCTACCATTTAGGGGTCTCCAAGGGCCGAGATGCTACACCAAGCAGCAGGCAGGGGAGGGCAGACTCAGCCCTGCCCTGCCATGGAGTTTCCCAGTGAAATGCTTCTGCATGGGAGCTATCAGCTGGTAGGGTCAGATAAAAATATTGTCATCGAAATCCCATTTCAGATTCCAGAAGCCTCCTTATGGCTCTAAGAGTTTAATTTTCATTTAAACATCAGTAAATAGAGGCATAGGGGTTTAAGATGAATTATGTAACCTTTTTAGCCATAGCCATTACATTCTACCACAAAAAATGAGCTGCTGTTCTCACTTTGTTTTATGGGCTCATTGTAGCCTGTTGTTATTGTTGCTGCCAAATAAAAACTATCAAAGCGTGCAAATGAAAATACAATCTTTTATGCTTTCACAGTCTTAGGATAAACTGGTAAGTGCAGTTTTAGAGGGAGGGATTATTTCGCAGTGTTATGTAGCATTATGCCCCTGCCCTGGGAGCCTCTACAAGTGGAGAGAAACAGTAACTTCTTGACTGGGCTGCTCTCCCATCTCCAGCTGCAGCACTGTCACAAGCTCAAAATCAAGGGGAAGCACAGTAGCTTCCAGAAAGTATGAAGAAAGTGTGGATTACAGATCCTTTCATAAAACTGGAAAGTCTCTTTGCTTTAAAGATAAAAGATTTTCCACCTCTAACTTCTCTTAAGTCTTCTCGTTCCCTGACGGGAGCACATACCCCAGGACTTGCTCTGAGTCATGTGTTTCCTGAGGGTCTGTCACCCAGCAAATGCGCCAAGAGAAAAAGCCACAAACACAAAGTAATCGTGACAGGGAACAGCAGCTGAAGCCAAGTGGCAAAAGCACATGACTCCACACAGAAATACCTGGGACAAAATGTGTACCAGTACACAGAGAGAGAGAAGAGCTAAGAGGGAACCAGGTCAGGGACAGGGTCTTATTCGTGCAATGTGAAAAACGGGACTTTAAGCACAAGTTAATGTGCTTTCAAGTTAATTATAGCTGAGCATTATATTAATGGCAGAATACAGAGAATAAGAGCACATAAATAAATATGCAACATTTAGTCCATAACTTTTCCATCCAGAATTTATATTCAAAGACTATTTCCTTCATCTTTGCAATGCCTTATCTCTTTCTTTTGTCTGTCTTGGTTTATTTTCATAGTCACATTCACTGGTGATAACATTTTATATTTTGTGCTTCCTAGTGGGAGCTATGCTGGATGCTGACACCCACTCCTGTGCAGAGATTTTTGCATATTTTTTTTTCTCTTCCACCCATTTTACACAAGATGGTAACATATGGCCTTGGGTGATTAAATGATTTAGTGAATGAACTGAGCAGAAAGAGCAGGCTGATTGGAAGAAGACAGCTTCTGTTTAGGCATAAATGCCTTTGTAATCTGTAATGATAGGAAAGAAATTGCAGAAAAAGCAGAAGACAATTTAACAGGGTTTTGGCTAAATACTATATTTTTCAGGTCTGCTTTAAATACACTGAAATAATAGTATAGTGGCTATTACTTATTTTATTTCTACACCATGTCCTTGTAGAAGGGGCACCCCATAAGTGGACACAGAAGCATACAACTACATGCAGCATATAAAGAGGGAAAAATTAACCCAACAGTTTTGTAAAACTAAGTTGGCATTTTATTTATTAACTTCTGAACAAGGAAGTCCTGCAGAACTTGGAGTGGGCTACACTACTAGCTGAAAAGGCTTCAAATACCTTCGAACTTTCTCAGAATTACTCCAACTACAATAACCAGTTGCACTTGTGCAACTTCATCAGAAACCTCAGAAGGTTTTGTGAAAGGAAGACATCTAGATGCCCTCTGGGCAGTCCCACCCAGTCTGCCACTGCAGGAGCTCAGGGCACAAGTTAACAACCACTCCCACCCTCTTCCTTTCAGGGCATCATGATTTGTCTCTTTTAACTCTAGGTTTTGTGTTTTATATCTTTGGGATAATACTTGAGTGTTCTCATGAGCATGCAGCAGCTCATGGTGTAGGTCTGTCCTGAACTAAGCATCTGTTCATGGTTGGCCAGGGTTGTGGGAGACTGGGCTCCAGCAGCCAGGTGTTCCTAGGATAGAAATTTGAAGCCAATTTCTTTGTACCCAAAACAACAGGACTTTAGAAAGAAAACATTTCAATTTCTGGTTCCAGTGATGGTGTGCATATCATTAACAGTAAACAAACAAAGCCAACTGAATTCCAGTTCACATCTCCACCCACAAGTCCAATTCCATTCTTTATGATCAAATTGAAATTTCTTGGGACATCACAAAGAAAACCCTGTCCCCAGTAATAATCCCCACGTGAAGCAGAAGCTGTAGCTTAAAGCTAGACAAACCTGTACCGCACAGAAGGACAGCTGGACACAAAGAAAGTTTATCAATGGTGTCTGACCTCAGCTTGCACCATGAACACTAGCAGCCACCTCGCTGATAAACCTCAATGCATGGCACTCCTTCTCCGTCATGTGACAGTATTTGAGAGGAGAGAGGTTTTTGGCCCACCTGCTAAGAAAAGCTCTTAGATGAGCAAATCCTGATGCCTTACCCAGCATAGCTAGGGCTGATAAGAATTACTGATCCAGTCAGTCTCTGGCACAATAAGATGTGCATTTAGCCAAACCATGTAAAGGCTGTATTATATTACCTTGGCACTTCCTCAGCACTGGTTCCCCAGAGAGAAAACTACCTTCCATGGTGACATCAGCTGAACCTCAAATGTGGTGACAGCTTCAGAACTACTTACCTTTTAATTTTTCTGAAAACCAGACTGACATCAATTAAGTCATATTACAATTTAAAAAGAAATATATTAAAAAAAATAAATTTAAAAAGTCAAGGGTGCCATGATCACAAATCCTAATTTTCCCTTCTCTGGGATATATAATACTGGCGATATTTGCAGCTTTACCTCCAGTCTTATTAGTCAAAACTTTCTGTGAGAGTTTTAATTTACCAGGAGGGTATCCACTTTCTATTGTCCTATCAATGAAAACAGTAGCAATGCATATGGGTGACAGTATGCAGTTCAAAATAACCCATAGAGCATAAGTCTGGGATATATGATGACAAATGAGCAGTTTTCATTGCCAGTTTCTTTTTTGTCATGGAGAACAAAACGGATGGTATGTACAGTAATTTGCACACACTAGTCTACAATTTGATGAAAATGTAGAAAATTCTGTTACAGCAGGTCATAAGAAAGTATGAAGGGCCAAATTTTCAGCTGGTTCCACGGTACAGCTGTGTTGTGTTAGCACCTAAATCTGTGGCTCTGGACTCAAACATCACACAGGAACCTTTGACCCTTGTCAGCTCAGGCTCTTCTGCTTGATTGCCCTCAAGAAGAGTTTCCAAGAGCATATAGCTCCATTCAAACTCCTGAAACAAATGCAACACTTTTAATGCTTGCAGGCAAAGCTGGCATCTGCAAAGCAGCTCCCTACATATTAATCAATCTTGAGCAGCAACAAACAATATTGGGAGATTCACCACACAAACTGTTTCAGAAAAGACGCCAGGAAACCTCAATGTTCTCAGATCAGAGGCAAGCAGGGAGGCTCTACCCAAGCTCCTGTAACAGCATGCTGCAACGTCAGCATTGGTTATGAGCCAAAGGCCTTCAGGCCTGCTTGTTGCCTGGAGGATATAAATGAAAGTCAGCAAGTGCAAAGGTGCAAGAAGTGCAAAATTGCATCATGTCTTCCTAAACTGTGTTTGTGCAGTAAATGAGACTCATTTCTTTCCATGCTATATTGAGATCATTTTTATTTTCCTTGGCTTATGAATGTTCTTAGTTCAATTTTTGTGTGTGTGTGTTCTATACAGTACCTTGGGATGCCTGAGGTGATTTATAAATATGTGTAGAGACCAGGTGTACTGCCAGATGTTTATGTCCCTTTACAACAGGGCTTCACCATCCCTTCCAAAGAAACACCCGTTTTATATTATTTTTTTCTAATAGAGGATCAACTGGACTGTTGGGTATTTGTGAGTTTTCCCCTCTGTTGTTTTTTTTCTTAATTCACTTTTATCATCTTGTTTCTATATTCAAAATAACATAAAGTCTTTAAACCTCTCTAAGTACTCTCTTGAAAAATTAGAGTTCCTTTCACATTAAAAAAATCACAGATAAATGTCAACAGTTCCAGGTTTAAATCAATGAAGTCTGAGTAACTGCCAAAAAAGATTTTTAATCTTAAAGTGTACCTACACTCACTTTTTCTCTGTCTCTCTTCATCTCCTATTTAGAAATAGAAAAAAAGTCGTTTATTATAATAGCTGTACAAGTGGTAATTGCAGATAATTTTCTTAAATATAACTGTAGTAAGAAGTAACCTGTAGCCCCAGGGTGAACCAGTGTGAATACGCAAAAAAGACAAAGTGATGTGCTGAAGGTCATATTGCCAAATGACAGAAGGGAAAAGAAAATACAACCTGATTTAATTAGGAGTCAGCATTGTAAATACTAGGCGAGGAGCAGTAATTTTTTTCTCAGTACATCCTAGAACATAAGGAGGCAGGTTCATGTCTATGACAAGGAAATAATAAATGAATAGAATGTACAGTTATGCCCCATTAAATTTTATTTAAAGTTTATCTTAAAATTCCAGGTCCAGCAAAAGTCTGTAATGACCTGAGAAAGTCCACTTGCTAAATGTCATCTTTAGCAAATAAATTCTTTGAATTTCTTCACATTAAGCAGCCTCATTTTTCACAGAGTTTTATATTATGATAATGACTAAACTGCTTCCTTCAGTAAAGCTGTACTTGTATAAGCAAGTGTTCACAAACTGAGGTCTTACTAACCAACCCCGAGCAGCTGGTGAGATGGCTTATATTAGGAAGCATGAGGCAGGATGAAGTTTAGAGATCTAGGACAACAGAGTTAATGTTATTATTTCAGGCACATTCACTGACAGTTTGAATATATGTAACTGCATAAGTTATTTGTACATTTTAGATTAAAAAAAACCAAACAGACCAAACTTTAGAAATATTTTCAACAGTATTTCCTATTAAAATACTTTAAACATTTATTTTTGCAACTGAAAGAAAAGGTAATTTAGTACTTATTGGGAAGATGTTCAAGAAATGACAGGCAGCAGGGAATAGAGTACTGATTTTTCTCAGATGAAGTGATTATTAGCACTAAGGAAACAATCAGGAAACATGAAGAGTCAGCATATTAGCTGGTGTATCCTGAAGACAAGGACAAAACCCTGTTGAGTTCCAGGTATAATGGCATATGGAATATGATGCCAATGGAGAAAAAAAAGCCAAAGCCTTGAAGATGGAATTGTGTCAGTATCTAAGAGAGACTGAAAGTTAATAATAAAAAAATCCCAAACCAGGTCTGCATGAGCAATCAGTTCACTGAAGGATATGAGAAGTCTTTTCTTTTGTATATATCTATATTTTATATTTTCATATATGCACGTATGTAATGCTTGAAGCATATGGACACCTAGATGCTAGCTGCTGTGTGATATACATAGCAGTGCTGTCAAATAAACTAGGCACAGCTAGAATTCAGTATGTTTCTTTAGAATAGTTTCATATTACTGAAGAGACGAAGTACATGTCTTCAGCTTTTATATCTACGCAATCAATTTTGGTTATTAATACATAACCAAGTTCTTTCTCTTCAGACTCTGAGGTTCTGTTGGTGAGCCTTGTTTTCCTTAAAATACTGCCCTGTATTATCTCTTTACCTGAATCCAAAGGGGAGATGGGGAAATACCCATCTCCTCGGATTAGTCTTTTGCTCAGGAAGACCTTAGCTCTTCAAACCTGGCCTCCACTGCCCTGTCCTAACACACCATTAAGCCACAGTATTCTCCAAAGCCGTTGACCTCAATCTGCCTGTGAACCATGATGAGGTCTGGAGAGCTCAGCTTCCCCTCAGGCACCATCCTGCCCAGCACTGCCCAGGAATGCACAGACCTGGGCACATACACAACCCCCAAACAACACCAACCTGCTGATACAGCTCCTTGTAACATGCCCTGCCGTGGTGGGAAGCGCAAAGATTACCCACAGTAACTCAGAGCTTGAGGTGGAAGCTGTAGTCCAGGGCACAGCAGCTCATTAAAAGAGAGAGAAGCATGTTCCCATCACACCATTGTTATGAATTCACAGCCGGCTCGTGCCAACCAAGAGAGGCTGGGACACAAACCACAGAAATTATAGAAGTAAATATTTATTCGCGTGCATAAGGTGCCTGAGCCAAACTGGGCACACCCCAGAGATTTTTCTTTAGGGGTTTTATACAAGGGAATGACATGAACCACCTAATTACCCACTAGTGCACGTTTCTAATTATCCAGTCATACATGTGGTAGGGCAAAGCAACTCTATTTTTGTACATCTTGCAGCAGCAGCAGCAGCATCCATCACCATCCTCGTGACTTGCATTAATCCAGATGTTCCTACAGTCAACTTCTGCAAGGCTAACAGGCACCAGCAATTTGTGTTTGTCTTAGATACGGATCGCTCAGTGAATTTTGGCCAAAAGTTTTCTTATCCTAGTCAACTGTGTTGTGTTCCTGGCAGGAGCAGGTGACATCTCTTGGGTCTGGAGATAATACTGCAATATACACTATACATATACACACACGCACAATATATACATATACGATATAGTTATATACACACACAGTACACACGTATACATATACAACAGACATACATACATACACAATACACTAGTGATGCTCTTGGCTCCCAACGACTGCATGGTCTCAGTACTTTATACCACACTCTCCAACCCGACCGGCCCCGGTAGTGCCCAGACGGGCAGACACGGACACAGGAGCACACTGGAGGCGGCCCGACCCGGCCCGGCCTTGCGCCGGGCCATTCCCAGTCCCGTTCCCGTTCCCGATGCCTCCCGCTCTGCGCCGCACCTGCCGCGTCCGCACCGTCCCGCCATGCACCGCGACACCCCCCGCCACACAGCCCCGCCCCCAGGACCCGCCCCAGCGCTCGCCCCGCCCCCGGGCTTACTCGGCCCCGCCCCCTTCCGCCTCGGCTCCCCGCCGGGTCACGCCCCCTCTGCCCCTCCGCGCGCTGCGATTGGCGGTACCGCCGGCCTTCCCGGGCCGCCCTGCTCCAATGAGCGGCCGCGGCGGCCCGTCAGTCAGCGGCGGCCGCTGGCGGCGGTTGGCGGCGGCCGCGGCGCGGGCGGGCCGCGCTGTCAGTCAGAGCGGAGTCCGAAGTGGGGAGCGGGAGGGAGGGGGCGAACATCTGTCTGCCGCAGCCGGGCCCGGCTGTGCCGCCGCCGCCGCCGTGCGTGCGCCCCGCGCCCCCGCCCGCCCCCGACCCCCGCC